>NW_006911316.1:0-194002 GCF_000523455.1 Bipolaris oryzae ATCC 44560 | reverse complement strand
GGGGGAGGGGTGGGGGAGGGGTGGCGAGCTTATTGTCTATGTAGGGGAGGCGGAGGCGGGGAGCAGCCTGTATATTAGTCTCCCTTGTACACGCACACAAATACAAACGCATATGCATTGCGCATTCATTTAAGTGTACAGGCCTATATCCCGACGTTCTCGGTACTAGATTCGATGGTGTTAGGGAATTTTCCTTAGCACTACTAAGTCATAAAATGTTGAAAATACCCCAAGGAATCTGCGCGGAATTCATACAGAGTTCTTTCCATCAATTTTTATCCATGCACTACCTTTTTATTCAGTATGAATCTAGGAAATTGTACAATTAAGACTCTAGCCTTCTGTTGGTAGTTGGGCTGCCCGGCTTTCTTATATCTCTCATGGAGACGAGACTAGAGCGCGGGCCCTTGCAGATACTTGAGACTCTGATCACTAGTTCAGCAGTATGAAAACGTAATGAGAACACGAAACTTTCCCATGCCGAATCTATACACTCCACGAGAAACCGATATTTGAATCATAACTGAGAAGCACCAAATCGGGGGTCGTCGCATCCAATGGGGTCAAGATTGATGTAGATTTCGGCAGTCTAATAGCGGATGGATTGCTCAATTGGTCGGAACCGTCTAGTGTCAACTGCAGATCTAAGAGGAAATCACAGTATATGAGCTAGAGACTAGACTAAGGAAGGTGAGATAGTGACGTACCTGTTTCTTGTCAGCCCCGAGCTAAGCCACTCCTAACCCTACTTGCAATAAACTGGTCACAAAAAACGACGTCAGAACTTGACGATAATTTCTCAAATCCCTAAATCCACTTCTAGCCGCTACCCTCTGCCACTCTAAAATAGTATAGAGTTATTTAGAGCACGGTACATAAGCCGCTACTAAAGAGCCTGATGCACTATCCCAAAATTTCACTTTTAAGCATAAGAATGTAGTGATAGACTCTATGTAACCCTATTTTAAGCATCAGTATCATACATTATTACATACCGCGAATCACCAGGCCTTTGAAAAGATAATAGAGACCAATAGAGAGAACACAGTAGGCGATAAGTTACTAGGCAGCGGGATCCATCTTAGCCATACTAACGAAATCAAAGACGAGGCCAGTTATTCCGCATTGAAAGCTTCTAGATGCGAATGAGGCGATTTCAGCGATGTCGGGGAATTCCACATGGACGAGGAGATGCAAGTGTAAGAAGAAGAGGAAGAAGAAGAAGAAGAAGCTGGCTAGGCGGTCGACATGAATCAGGAGCCTCAGTCTACCGCACATGATAGTACATCCATCCCAGAAGCCGGCATTGATGCTAGCAAAGGATCAGCTAGAATGCTTGAAGCGAGAGCGCAGTCATAACGAGGACGCCAGTAGGTAATAGAAAGCAAATCAAAGCAAAGCGACGAGTCTTTCATTCCGAGCTTTGGAAAGATCTATGACTAGATTTCTAGTCGTTATTTAGCGTGAGAAATGGGGTTCTGATCGTTGCGCACGACCTTCATCATCGAGTCTTAGTCAGATACATGAGATATACTTTAGACGCCAAACTCGAGAAGCAAGGGGTGACGAGTCATCGGAACCCACCAGGTATAGGAGTTCCAACTTCAGAAATTCATACATCCTCAAGCCTGTTTTAGTGCTTATATCTGTATCATAAATGTCACCGCGCCCAGCCCCGATCCTCAACCTGACCTTTTTTTTCCCCTGCAATCGAAGATAGAATTTTGAATTTTGATTAGTCACATCAACGATGCGTCTATATCCAACTGTTTGGGACATACGACCACATTTACGGGAACGTCACCATGTACTGCGGTCACACTCTGACGTGGCATTGTCCTAGGATACCAATCCACAACCCATGGTGGAAGCGTCAGCCCCATGGTGATTGACTATGGAACATTCAGAAAATTACAGAGAGTGAGATCTTGCTAGCAAGGACTCTTCCATCGTGATCCTCGGTGGTACGCAGTGCCAAGCTTGGCGTTAGCGGCTTAGTCGCGGAGTGAGCACCGAAACAGACCATGGGACGGGAAGACTGCTTACTTGTATGGAAGCCGACGGATGCTTACAATCTTAGTCAATAAAATGGGACAAATTAGCGCTCGCGGAAGGTGCTGAGAGTGATTACGTTGATACATATGAGAAGGTTATGCTCCTCATTGCCTTCGACTCATACGGCCGCCGCTCTAGCCTCACATGCTACCATGAAGTCCTGGAACAACTATCCCGTCAACCAGCGGTGGCTTCGGATCACGCTGGTTTCTTTTCTTCTTGTCTCAATATTTATGTTCCTCGGCACCCAGAGTGAGATTGTACATCGGAGGTTCGGAAAGATGCCCTCACAAGATATCGTTGGAAACAAGGGCTCCAAGTCTGTTGAAGAAAAGTTGTTTTTCCTAGACATATCACTGATTCTGGATGGTTTGTCTGCTGAAGAGAAGCCGGTTGATCTAGCGCCGTCGTCTGCTGTGGAGAAATTGGCTGTTCCCGCACCATCACCTGCCGTCGAGGAGGAGCCGCCTGATGGGAAACTATGGGAATTACAACCCGTGGATGAAACGAATACACCAGAAACACCGCTGGAGGGGATGACTGTCGAGGAGACAACTGCACAAGAAACACCCGCCGAGTCCATGCCACCTATACCAACGCCACCGCCATACAAGTTAGCGACAGAGGAAGCAAGCCAGGATATGAAGTATGCATACTTGATCTTCATGTCGCAAACTCTGGATGTAAGCAAAGATCTAGAAAAGGATAATTATTTTGTCGCAGCGCGCATCCTGGTGTGGCAGCTGGTGCACAATCCGAGCACGCGAACAAAGCACGATGTGATTGTCATGGTTACACCTAATGTGTCGCAATCGAGACGGGACCGGCTCAAGAGAGATGGCGCAATTGTGCATGCGGTTGACTTTCTCCACACACCAAATGACGGATGGCTGAAGCCTGAGGTCCATCGTTGGGACGATGTCGTGACTAAAATGCGTGCGTGGGAACTGGTGTAATACGACAGAATCCTCATGTTGGACGCCGACTCGATGCTGTTGAAGACGCTGGATCCAGTGTTTGACGATCCGGCCGTTCATCTGCTTGCGACAGAGCCCTCAAACACTACTACAAACACGACGTTGCCCTCGACGTACCTTGTCGCATCCAACTCCGAAGTGTGGGATTCGACTCATTCGTTTCCTCCAACCCATGGCACGGGCTTGAAGAAGCCAGGACATATGAACGCGGGCTTCTTCATTCTCGCACCTTCACTTACTGCCTTTGAGTACTACAAGTCGCTGATGGATACACCTTATTCATTTAACCCAAAATATCCCGAGCAAAATCTCATCAACTATGCGCATCGATGGGACGGCCCCATGCCCTGGCGCGAACTGGCCTACACATGGAACATCCGCTGTCCAAATGACCAGGATATTGAAAAGGGTTTGTACAGTGTGCATGAAAAGTGGTGGGTGCATCCATACCTCTTCGGGAATGAGAAGACGAAGCAGTGGATGCTATCAAGAAGGTGGGAGATGAAAGGGTGGTATGACGCGTGGGACAAAATGCATGAGCAAGGGAAATAAGAGGGTATTGTTTTCGTAGCCACTGCAACCACATCCCTGTAGCAGTGTTTTGAATGCGTTCACAATTCTGGCGTATTGTGTGCAGTCGTGGGTAGCCTGTGTGCATTCGCGAAGAGGCTAGAAAAGAGGTTAATAATGATAGACAAGGCAAAGGCGTTTTTGGTATGCAATGTACGATTAGCACAGTCTGGTGTCATTTCTGATCAAGCACATCGCTACCACAAGCATAACCAACTCGTTTGTGTACAATGTGTTAATATTAGAGCATAGAGCTTCCGGCCCCTGGGGTTGTTTCTCACTTGATTCTTATACTGGTTTGCTTGCTGGCTTTATAACTTGCTCTGCAGAAATGTTTGTTCGGGCATCCGGCTCGCGAGCAGCCTATGCGTCTATAGGGCGCATATTGACCTGTAAGTGTTCGCTATAGTAATACGGCAAAAAGACATCTCGCCATAGGAGCGTTTCTGGACTATTCATGGTCAGCAAACGACCTGAAGACACCCGAGTAAAAACATAGTTACTGGGAGGAGGATGATGATGATGATGAGAGGCGTACAGTTGCTTTGGAACAGTCATGTCGAACTTGCGAAAGACGTGGGCGAATGTTAAGCGCAGCTCGGCCCATGCAAGACTGAAGCATATTAGTTTTGGCCTTGCAATCATTATTGACAAATCATGATTTGGATCAAACTTACTTGATACCCAAACACATTCGCGGACCGCGGGAGAAGGCGACTAGCCAGTTATCCAGCTCGGGTGTTTCAAGCCAGCGTTCAGGAACGAACTTGTCTGGTTCTGGGAATATTTCTGCATTGTAATGGACAAATGTGCTACCACAAGACACGATGGCCTGTTACACAATCAGCAGAGAATTTGTCTTAAGTTGGGATTGTGAATGTACGTACGCCTGGTGGCACAACCCTCCCTGTTATGGTTGCGCCGGTTGCAGGTACCACGCGCAGTAGGCCAGCGGTAACGCCAGACGAGAGCCTCAGCGATTCCTTGATGACGGCATTCAGGTATGGCAAGTCTTCCATGTCTTTTAGCTTGGGCTCGCTGTCCTGGAGGGAGGGCCAATGTTCCAGGAGTTCCGTCTTGAATTTTTGCAATCTAGCGGGGTCTTTTAGCAAATGGAAAGAGCCAACCATGAGGGTATTTCCAGTCGTATCTGCACCTCCAAACATGAGTGCTTGCGTCTCCTCATACAAGCTGCCGGCGGAGGGAACCTTTTTGTCACGATGGGCTTCGGGATCCATCAAACGATGGAAAATGGTCATGTTGTGCGGAAGGAGCTTGAGTTTTTCTGGGTCATTGGTTAGGTCGTTGATCTGCTGCATTAGTAGCTGCGAGTTTGTCAGTAACGGGAATTGAATATTTTTATTTTTTGGTTTAGGTGTTGCAATCACGTATGAGAGGGGGGGTGGGGCGAAGAGGCAGCATACCTGGTTGAGATCAATCAAGCCCGCCATCAAGGGGCTGAGGATCCTGGAAATCTTCGGGGGACATTTCAAAATGAAGTTTTTGAATAGATCCGAATACTTGAAGTAGAGGGCTACGGGAGTTGACGCGTCAAGGGCTACGACAATGGGGGCGTTGAAGTCTGGAGCATCGACGGCATGGATGGGATTGCCAAAGCACAGAGTGGTGATGACGTCGACGCTCATGCAGCGGAAGGCGTAGAAGAGGTCAGTGGGCTTGGAAGCTCTGGCTTGGCGCTCAAAGGCGGCACACAGAGCCTTGATCTTGTCGACACATAGGCTCTCTGCACTGCGAATGGCGGCTTGAGAGAAGGAGGGGTTCAGAACGTGCTTGCGGTCCTTGGCCTCGGCATAGGTAAGGAAGCCAAAGCTGGACCTGTCCTCGTTGAAGCTCTTGTAGAGTCGGGCCTCCTTGTCCCAGCGGTTCTTGTTGTTGTAAATGTCGTGGTAGGCTTGGGGGTTGGCAAAGTGGAGCTATTCGAAGCTTGTCAGCATTGCGGGACGGGGTGTGGGGGTAGGTGTAGATGCAAGTGATGAATGCTTGCTTGCTTGCTTGCTTGCCTCGTTGGGGCCGACGCGAACGACATCGCCGTAGCGAGCATGCAGGTCGACTAGGTAGTGGCAAAAGGATCGGTTTGCGATGCATTCAATGTAGGCCTTCCAGTAGACGGTGGCGCCAGCCAGAGGCGGACCGGGGAAGCTGGCGAGTGGATGCAGGTAGATGTTGTACGTCAGGGCGGCCACTACATAGGCGGCCAGGGCGGCCAGGGCGGCGGAGAGGAGTACCGCCGAGTCGGGTGCGTGTGCGTGGGAGAGTAGGGACATTGGCATTGATTGGTATGGCAATGGTGCCGCGGGAAGGTGGGAGAAAGAAGGGCAATCAGTTAGTTGTACAACATTGTCAGTGCATTCTGGGCCTCTGCTATTCCTGATTGCGTCGCAGGCTCCATGACGTCTGCGCAGAAGGTCGAGTAGATTACGCGCGACAATGACCAACCAGAGCCATCAGGCGTTTGGTGTGGACAGAGCACTGTGCACATGGGAGCGATAGGCGAAGGAACGATTTGGGAGCCGCATCGCAATTGCAATCGCACACTGCACACACGGAGCGGGGCGGCACTAGTCCAATATCGGGAGTCAGCATGTAAGTAAGTTGGTTGGATGGCGATGTGAGTGGTGGTGCCTTGACTGCGCTGTGTAATATTACTGGCGTGTGTGCAGGGACAGCGAGAGAGCGAAAGAGTCGAGGCCTTGGTGGGGTAGAGGGGGTGGGGTGGGGTGGGGAATGCGGTATGTAGTGTACGCATACGCATACGGAAGCAGGGCGTGCATGTACCAGTAGGTATGGATACGGTGGGTACATGTGAGCACGCCAAGGCCCACTCGCGGATGCAAACGTGCCGAGCCGTGTGAACGATTACCTGCTGGCCTGCTGGCCTGCCGGCCTGCCGGCCTGTGGCCCGGCTTTGTGTATCGACTGGCTGGGTGTGTGTGTGTGTGCGTGTGTGCGTGTGGACTGACTGTGGACTGGTTGGCGGGCTGGGCTGGGCTGGCTGGGCTGCACCTGCCTGATCAGAGGACAAGAGGCGAGGCGAGGCGAGGCTAGGCTTGGGCCATGGCACTCACTCTACTGTGTATTCCCCTCCCTCCCACACACACACTTACTGCACGCTGGCCCTTACCACCTGCATCATCCTCTCTAACACCGCCTTCACCCTTGCCTTGCTGTCTGCCCCCCATGGCTGACATTGGCGCCCAAATTGCCCTTGTAAGCCACCAGCTGCGCCTGTGTCCATGCCTGTCCCGCTTCTGACATTGACCCTCGCCCAGGACTCGGATGATACAGATTCGGCCTTTGGCGATGACTCGGCCTCGTAAGTCTACACCACCATCTGTCATCACTCATTGGTCAAGGAACGAACGCCTCTAACCACATCCCCTTTCAGCGAGACAACATCGCTCAAGTCGGCCGTAGTCAACTACAAGTACCGCAACGGCCGCCGCTACCATGCCTACAAGGAAGGCTCATACTGTGCGCTCACCCGCCCTGCCCTGCCCTGCCCTGCCCTATCAGCCCCATTCCTTTGCTCTACTCAAGTATTTGTTTTGTTTATTGACTGCTTGACAGGGGGGCCTAATGATGAGACACAGGCCGAGCAGCTCGACATTGTGTATGCACTGCACCCATCCGTGGCCATGCACCACTTTATTGACTGTATCCCCATAGCCACCACATATGTCTCCTCCTCCTCGATGGAGAGCTGTACATGGCTCCCTTGACCAAAGATCCAATGGTACGCCCCGCCATGGCCACCATGCTTGGATGTCCATATTGACTGTTCGCTCCCTTCTTCTAGCGTGTATTGGACTTGGGCACTGGCACTGGTATGCAACCACCAACAATCTACCTGACCGGCCGCCTCAGACTAACTTGACAGGAATATGGGCAATGTCAGTCTCTCGCCCATCTCTACCCCTCAAACTAACACATGATCCCCAGTGATTTTGCCGACAGATTCCCCTCGTGCGAGGTCAGTGTCAAATACCAACAACCACCCCAAACTGTGCTCTAATTCCATGATATAGGTCCTAGGAACCGACCTCAGCCCCACACAGCCGTCCATGATACCCCCCAACCTTCGCTTCGAGGTCGATGACTTTACTGAGCCTTGGCTATTCCGCAAAGAGAGTTTTGATCTCATTCATGCACGATCTCTCTTTGGATGCGTTGCTGATTGGCCCAAGTTCTACCAGGAAGCACTCGAGTATGTCGCCTTGCCTCGTTCCCACCTTTCTCTGCACTGCTAATTCTAGCCTACCAGCCACCTCCAGCCCGGCGGTTGGTTTGAACAACTCGAAATGTCTGTTGTTCCCAAATCCGACGATGGCACCGTAGAGCCTGGCTCCATCTTTGAAAAGTGGGGCAAGATCTCGGTTGAACTCGGTGACAAGTTTGGAAAATCGCTGCGCACCGCCGACGAGGCCAAGGCCGGTATTGAGGCTGCTGGCTTCATCAACGTTGTTGAACACCGCTGGAAACTGCCCATTGGCGGTTGGCCAGCTGACAAGCGCTTCAAGGAGCTTGGCCTTTACAACCGCATCAACTGGGAGCAAGGCATAGAAGGGTGGAGCATATATCTACTCACCACCGTTATGAACTGGACCATTGAAGAAGTCCAAGTCTACTTGGCTTTGATGCGCCAGGCCTTGCGTGATCGACGCATCCATGCCTATCAAGAAGTGTCGTTGGTTTATGGCCAGAAGCCACCAAGGCCTTCGGCGCCTTCACCATGATGCGCCTGTTTTTAATACAACTGTCCGTCTCATAGCGTTCGATATCTGACATGAAATCAAGATTTTGTCTATCTGACGATACGTTGCCGTGAGTGTGTTGCAGGCATGTTGAAGAAGATGAACAAGAGGAGGAAGGAGAAGAAGAGAAAAAGTAAAGCAAAACACAACCTGTTGAAAGGCTTATGCGTCTGTGTCATGCAACGCAATATGCCCGCCCAGTCAGAGTGATGAACTCCCCACCCCCTGCAGAACGCCGCATCCCAAACACTAACGCCAATTGTGTTGTACCTGACGCACCACGTTTCTATCTCCTGTTGATAAGGTTGAGAAACTCCTGGCGAGTCTTTTCCCGCGAACGCATGCAACCAAGCATACAGCTTGTAGTCGTTGTAGCACCCGTCTTCTGTACCCCACGCATCACCATGCAAAGATGGCTCGACTCCACAACCACCGCAACCCCCTGTGGCTGCAGCATCTCGGAAAGCGCCAGCGCAACTTGTTTCGTCAGCCGCTCTTGCACTTGGAACCGGCGGGCAAACATTTCGGCAATGCGCGCCAGCTTCGACAGGCCGATGACGCGGCGGTTGGGGATGTAACCAATGTGCATCTAAGGCAGACAGTACGGTTAGTCGACATATTCTTCCATCCAGCCAAAACAATCTCAAGTCAGAGGAAAGCAACCTGTACTTACTTTTCCAGTAAAGGGTACCAAGTGGTGCTCGCACAGCGAAAATATCTCAATGTCCCGTACAATCACCAGTTCGTCGTGATCTTCATGGAAGACGGCTCCGTTGACAATATCCCGTAGGTTCTCCTCGTAGCCTTTGGTGAAGAAGAGCAGCGCCTTTGCGTACCGCTCGGGCGTGTCCAGCAAACCCTCGCGATCAGGATCCTCGCCTAGACACTCGAGCATTGTCCGTACAGCGCCCGACAGCTTCTTGAGATTCTCCGCCTTCTCTTCGTCCGTCGCCTCCTTTCGATGCCGTGTGCCCTTGCTGGGCCAGCTAAGCCCATCAAAGTCAATCGTCGGATGTTGGGTATATGGGCTGTGCGCGCGGCTCGTCGCAAGCGGTGTTTGGACGACGGCGTCCTCGCCCTCGGATTCCTGCTCCGTGTGGCCGTTGCTCATCTCGAGTCCGCTGTTTGCACTGCCACCATTGTTGTTTGCTACAAAAGCCTTTGCGGGGAAATAGCCAGTCGGCCCGTCGAAATTTACCACCTGCCGGCCCCGGTTGGACGTCTCAATAGCATTGAAGAGATTTTCCCGCTCCTTCTTGTCGCGAGCTTCGGTCGTGAGTCTGAGTGGCGAGCCTCCATTCACCATGTGTGTCGGCACAGCGGAATGTGGTTTGGTCGTGTCGGCGTCCATGATGGCGGGGTGTGGGGATATCGCAAATAGGGTTTCGCGATGGAATGATCGGGGCTTATGTTTAGTATGTCGGTATAAGTACTTATGTAAGAGTATGGCTAGATCAGACTTGAGGAAGAGAGGAAGAGGGGAAGAGCAAGAGCGAGGGCGAGAGCGAGGGCGAGAGCGAGGGCGAGAGCGAGGGCAAAGTTGCCAAAAGTTGAGAAACGGTCCAGTAATACATGGTTCCTACGAATTCCTAGTCGCGCCGGTCCATATGACTGCATGAGAATAACTTTGTCCTAACCCCGGCAAAATGCGGCTTAGCGTGCCATGACCTGACGCCACACTACACTACTGGCTACTAGACGTGCACGTGATGCGAACCAGAGCGGGCTGCAGCAAGTCCAGGAAGGAGCGCCCGGCTCTCTGCTGCACTCCAACAACACCCCTTCTACCCAACCCCCACCCTCCCCCATCAATACACTCCGTCGCAGCCACACATGCTCATCACCCTTTTGGCTGGCGCTTCTCTTCTCTGTTGTTTGATGGTACAGCGATGACGCCGATGACAACGGCTGCCATGATTACAATGAGGGGCAGACGGCGAAGATGAGGTGGTTGGCGATACCTGGCGCCCTCCCAGGCAGGCTCTGGCCTGTCTCGCAACTTTACTCCGCAGTCCCGTCTTACCGCCATTCCCAGCAATAAAAGGTGTGCGCATGCCTCTTCGCCCACAGTACATGATAAAGCAGGCGACAACACTACCGGCTTGCGCCTATCGTGGCAGGACTTTGGACGCTATCATACTATGTGCTGCTACTACTGTACTACATGAGGGTCCACGACGTGTCTTTGGACGCGCCCTCATCACACCACCACTCTAGGGAGTCACTTACCCGCCGCGCATCACCGCATAACTAGTTACTAATTCTTCTCCATGTCGCGTCTCTGATGTATACTACACATCACTGTCGGTGAATAGGTGGGAAGGTCAATGACTGTCAGCCGTCGTCGCCTATCGGTCACGGCTAGGTGTGTCCCCGCAACCGTCCATCACTCAGCTTCGCGTATCCCAGCCGTGTGCTCGGAATATTGTCGTTGGGGCGGGGGGTTTGTTGGTTTCCCGGCTCCTTCGGTCACGATATATGAAAGATGGTCTTTGTTGGGAGCCTCCTCTTGGTAAAGCGAGTCGACTGCGACTATACTCAGTGGCCTTAAGCCGCATGTTGCTGTCTGTGGGATCATGGCGCATTCGCCCTACACCTATTTATTGCTACTGCTCCATGCTTCCTCGTGGACTGCCTCGCTCGCATGAGCCCACGGTATTCAACATCGGACCAGATCCACGGCCCAGCGGCGCTCAACTCAGTCTTCATTTTGACCATCCGCGGAAATCCAACCCCCCTTCGGTTCGTGTGTAGGCGCTTGCCAACACGTACATTCCGGTTAGAAGCCCTCAACCCGTCTTTGAATCCTACACTGGATGAAGGAATTGCCTTCTGCGAAGGCTTCGCAGTATGGAATGTCTGCCATGAGTCGGTTATGTCGCTTTTGCATGCAGTAGATAGTTGTCGTGACGCTTGGCGGCCTGCCCTTGATGCATAGCAGCCAGCAGATGGAAAGTAGACAGACACTCCGGAAAATGGCCGTAGGCAGCAGACATCACGCAAGCGCACTAGGACTTGAGACTGAAGGGACGGGGTATGGGTTTGGATGGGGTTGGGGTTGGGGATGCGCCCTTTGGAGGAGGGCCTCCTTGTCACGAGGCCTTGGCGTCATCGATAGCGGCAAGCGAAAGGACCGGCCGGTGCAAAGGCACTGCGACAGTAGCGTCTGCAGCCACGACAGCATCATTCAGAAGCGCACTGACATCAGGCAGCGCATTCCGGCTTGTCTTTCGGACCAGTTGCAGTGGCATCTCTTTTTCTTTTCTCTCTCACTATCTGGTCATCGGCTGGGGGGTTCGGAGATAGAGTTCCTTCCTGCTCGGCTAGGCTGTCGCTCTGACCCGCGAATCTTTTGATGCTGCAACCTTGCGACTTCTGATGATACTTTTGCCTCTATGGCTGCCCTGCGACGGGCTCAGGATATAGACGAGCGGAGAACTGAGGTATCGCCTGACCGAGGTAGGGAACGTCCCAAAGACCGCCACCGCGACCGCAGCTACGACCCTCGTACATCGTCACCAGCACCACGGGCGGGCAGACATCATTCCAGGCATCGCGCCCACGACCACGACGCCCGCTCATCAGGCAAACACGGGCGAGGCCATTCGCGCGATAAAAGCCTCGACAGGGACCGCACGCGTCGGCGAAGTCGGAGCGCCTCCAAGGAGGACCGCTATCGAGGCTCAGAGAGGGAAGCCAGTGCAGACAGGGTTGCCCACCCCCATCGTCGACACCACCACCATCATCACCATCACCATCACCATCACCACCACCGCCACGACACGACACCATCCTCGAAACATTACCACAGTCGCTCCCCATCCCCTAGGTCCTCATCCAAACGCGTAAAACGTCCGCGGAGTCGCAGCACAGTGCGCTCCAGGTCGCCAACACGACGTGCAGATTCCTCGGGCCAACCGTCGGCAAGGGCATACTCGCCTCGCCCTCATACCTCTGACCGCGATCGGCTGCCTCGACGAAGCACCCCCGACAGTTACTTCCCGCCCGCTTCACACAGGCGTCAGTCGCCATCCGTGGATACTTATTACAGACCAGCAACGCAACGTGCACGGAAGAGGTCGGTTTCGCCCGATAGAAGGTCCAGGCGTGAATTGTCCCCGAGGGCATTGTCCCCGAGGCGGACTCACGGGAGGACCACGCCGCCCTTGGATCGTTCTCGTGAAAGGTCCCACAAACCCAGCTCTGTTCGTGGTCGGACAAGAAGTCGCAGTCGAGCACCGAGACGCGTCAGGTCTCGCTCGCCGCTCCGCAGACGATCCCCAACACTTGTTCGCAAAAGTTCGCCCCCCAGCTCCAAGCGAGCTAGGACTCCACCACGTAGAAGCCGATCACCTCCCATACCCATACGACGTCGTCAATCCCGTTCGCCCTCTCGGGGGTCCAAGTCAAGACACCCTACTAAGCACATTTCACGCAGAAGCTCGCCGGTATCTGGATCTGGCTACAATTCGGATACGTCCAGGGGCCGTAGAGACGACGACAAGATGAGAGGAGCATACCATTACCAAGGCCGTGGTGGGTTTCAGCAATCCCCACCTTATCCTTCCCATAATCAATACTCTCCTCAAAACCAGTCACCCTACCACAGTGGCAGAGGGGGTTGGAGCAACCAGCCCTATCCAAACCACGGGTAAGTTACATTCAACATCTGCCTACTTTGCGCTGACTTTGACAGGTCTCCCCCACATGGCTATACTTCAGGCCAATCTCCATATCATCAAAGTCAATCCCCTGGCTACCACCCAAACCAGTCGTATCCTCAATCCGGTTTTCAATCCAGTTCACATCGGGGTGGACACGGTGGCTTCCGCGGTAACAGCTTCCACGGTTCCGATCGGCGAATCTCAGGTCCTGCCGGAGGTGCTCCCTTTAGTGGACCTGGAGGCCGGGGTCGGGGCGCTGCACCTACCCAATTTTCGAATCTCTCATGGACACCCGCGTCTGGAACAAGAGGCGGTCGTCCTGCTACTGAAGCGCCACGTCCACAGCCTCTTCCTACATCCCAAACGGTAGCCGATTCCACATCTGTCGACGCGGACGACAATCCTTTCCGCCCTTCGAAAGATCTACGGGTAGAGGATGAGGGCTCAAAAGAAGAGCAGAAACCCGCTCCTCCAGCCAAATCTTCGGCTACGCTCCCAACAGCAACCAAGTCGGGATTCGGGTTCTCACTCAAGACAAAGAATCCGGTGCCTCCAGCAAGCAAAGCAAAATTGGGGCTGGAAGAGCCCGAGAAAGCTGAGCCAGCGTCGAAAGAGTCACTACTCGATCCAAAAGCAAAGGTCGAAGCAGCACGCGACATTGCCCCCCGCTATGCTGAGTCAAGAAGTGATCGAGACAGAGATCCAAGAGAGAGGGACTACGACCATAACAGGGAGCGAGACCTGAGGGAGCGAGACATGAGGGAACGAGATCGTCGCTACGATAATTATTACGACCGCAAACCAGCCTACCGAGATCCCCGTGAACGAGATCCTCGAGACATCCGAGATTCTCGTGATCCCTATTATCGTGGTAGGGAAAGGGATTTCCGAGACCCGCGCGACCGAGACTTTAGGGACCCTCGGGATATTCGAGACGGGCGTGATATTCGGGAAAGGGATTCGCGGGACATGCGGGATCCAAGGGATGTACGAGACCCAAGGGACCGCAGGGAGCCGTATTTTCCACGAAGGCATGACGACAGACGGCCAGATACACGCCCTATTGTTCGACAAGAACGAAGGACGCCACCTCCTCAAATATCAAAAACCAAGACAATTACAAAGAAGCGAGAAAAGCCACGACCTACACTAGCCCCAGAGCATGCAGCCTCGGAATCAGTGTACTACAGGAAACCTGGCAATGAGTCAGTGGTCGGATCAGGCACGTATGGAAAGGTCTTCAAAGGAGTGCATGTCTATACAAAGGATATGGTTGCACTAAAGAAGATTCGTATGGAAGGCGAACGCGATGGTGTATGTATTTCTTGTGAACGTAAACAAGCTGTTTTGCTGACATTCTGCAGTTTCCAGTCACCGCCATTCGCGAGGTTAAACTGTTGCAGTCTCTCAACCACCCCAACATTGTCAACCTCCGAGAGGTGATGGTGGAGAAGAATGACTGCTACATGGTCTTCGAATACCTTTCCCACGACTTAACCGGTCTTTTGAACCACCCGACATTTAAACTTGAAACATCGCACAAGAAAGACCTTGCAAAGCAACTCTTCGAAGGTCTCGATTATCTCCATCGACGTGGAGTTTTGCATCGCGACATCAAGGCAGCCAACATTCTCGTGTCTAATACCGGACAACTAAAACTGGCTGATTTCGGTCTTGCTCGTTTCTACTCGAAGAGTGGCAAGTTGGATTACACCAATCGCGTCATCACAATCTGGTACCGATCCCCGGAATTGTTACTTGGAGAAACGCAATATGGCCCAGCGGTCGATATCTGGTCAGCAGCATGTGTACTTGTGGAGATTTTCACGCGACACGCCATTTTCCCGGGCGATGGCGGAGAAATCAATCAGCTTGAAAAGATCTACAATGTCCTTGGCACGCCAACAGTACAGGATTGGCCTGGCATCGTGGACATGCAATGGTTTGAGCTTCTACGACCAACCGAGCGCAAGAAGTCTACGTTTGCAGAAAAGTACAAGGACCGCGTCAGTCCTATGGCCTTCGAGCTGCTTCAGGCAATGTTCTTATACGACCCAAATGCACGGCCAGCGGCGGCCGACGTGCTCGAGCATCCCTTTTTCACTAGCGAAGCCCCTGCGCCAAAGCGAGCCGAGGCGCTGAAAGAACTTGAAGGGGATTGGCATGAATTCGAAAGTAAAGCACTTCGGAAAGAGAAAGAAAAGCAGGACAAGGAGGCCCGGCGGGCTGCTCGTGAAGAAAAGGACAACGCAAGAAAAGATGAGGGCAAACGACGGGCGGATGCAGCGGTGGGTGAAGAGAGAGACGCAAAGCGTGCGAAAAGTGGAGATGTCACAGCATAGTATGCCAGGTATTCATGTTTTTGAGGTCACTGCTGATACCATGGACGACGGTGATAATGTTTGTACTATTAATTAGAGATGTTTTTTTCTTCTATACGCTCTTAGATGCGTACATACGGGTACCGAGTCTATGAAGTATGCATGCACGGTCATGTAGCTAGATCTTACGGAAGACTGGATACTGGTCACCAACCTCCATTGGCAGCAATCCAAACGAAACATAGGAGTCAATGTTCTCGGGCTCTAGGGCTACAAAGGCCAAGCCCGCATTCTTCTGGGCGGCGGTGACGAAGAAGCTGCCAGCTGGCAACGAAACGTGCTGTACAGAAGTCTCCGTCGTCACCGTGTTCAAGATTGCTCCTTCGTAATACGACGAAGCAAATTTTGAAGAAGTAATGTTGTAGACCTCGACCTCTCCTCGATACGCCTCTGGCATGGTCTCAACATCCAAGCCAGAGACGCTCAAGCGCTCAGCGAGATCAGCCCATGCACGAGGGATGATGTAAGCCTGAGGCCTCGTACGGGTGAGGTTCGCCGTTGCGGGAGTATTGCTTGCGAATTCGACGGGCAGCTGAACGACATGTCCCGTGCGGCGATCGACCATTGTAAATGTACGATTGGCATAGTTTGGGTAATCGGTAACGACAATGTCTTGCTTGCTTGCCACAAAATCCGCAATCGCATTATCCACTGTGCTCTTGACCTGCTCGGCATTGTCTCTTGCTGCTTCGAGCACACCGAGAATCATCTGCAGACCCGCCAGGGTCCTGCGCTTGAACTGCTGGTTCGCAATGCCGATGCCCCTCGTCTCGAAGAGGAACGTGATGCACTGCGTCAGGCCCATGGCGTTGCGCCCGATTTTTGCGTCGGTGCCAGCTTCGACGAGACGGGGTGGGTTGCGGCTCGAAGCTGTCATGTATTGCTCGCCACGTAAGCCTCGGGAGATGAGCGACGCGTTGATGGCCGGTGCGAAGAGGGCCTCCGAGAGCTCGCGGATGTCGGGATGTATGTTGAGATTCTTGGCGCTCGAATACATGGCATCGGCTGCGTTGCTGTAGTGGGTCGAGTAGAGTGTCGCTGCGCCGTATTCGTGCAAGTCAATGGCAATAGTAGGTGAAAAGGTGCTGAACCATTCTTTGATATCGCGGGTCTGCTGGCGAGCGAGTTTGGTGTGATCGCGGTTTGGATCAAAGTTGGTGGCCAAGGTACGTTGAAAGTATGCGTTGCCGTCTGGGTTGTAACGCGGTAGAACAAGAATGTCCATTTTCTCCAGCACGGTAGCGGCCCATGCTGGGTCATTGTCCATGGCCCCGAGCAAGGCGAGCGCGGCTTCATCGCCAGCGGGTTCGTTGCCATGGACTGAGCCTTGAATCCAGACTCTGAGCTTGTCTGACGTCGTGTTTGATGCGGATGACGCCGAGAGTAGGACGTAGGGAAATGTTTTGCCTTCTTCACTAAGGAAATCGGCCACTTGATACTTGATCCATGAAGGGTTCTTTGCAGCAAGGCCACTGATGAATCTTTCTGTGCAAACATTAGAATGAGCAATTGTAGACGTGCAATTGGGATTCGTGTACCCAATTGACCGGGTGAAGTGGCCCCCTCGGTGCCCTCGAACCACCCAGGATCGAAAGTGGCATTGGACACGAAGGCAGGGCTATAAAGCGTGACATTGGGCGCTGGGAATGCCGCCTGCTCTACAAGCTGCGAATCGAAGCTTACAGCGCCATGGTTTTCTCCATACTGGGTTTGCGCCGATGCGTATGCTGCGAACAGCAGGATAGTAGCAGACCGTCTCATCTTCGCCGCGTCACTTGAGATGGGGACGGAGACACCAAAACCCAAACTGCGCATACAAGACTCTTATCCCATATTCCTTTGCCCTGTTTCCCCGTTTTTCCACAATGGATGATACGTCAGTCAAGACGCGCATTTTGCCTGTTGGAGTACTTGCCAAGAGAACGACCCTTGGCGCTGCAGTTGCTCCTGCCATATTCGGCAACGTATCGCTTGTCCAGACCTCTAGTCTATGGTTGTTATCGTTCAGGACCGGCTCACGGCCGGTTGTGCAAAGATACTGATACTGATACTGTGAGGTTGTAGTTGTCGTGTTTGAGCGGGTCGTCGGCCGAGTCGTCTACATACTAGTAGTACTACTAAGACCAAGAGCAAGTAGTAAGAGAGCAGCGGAAGGCATTGCACCACTGCCTACTAATAAGTACACACGTTACTACTGGTACAACAATCTGCCAGATGTTTATTTGTTAGCCACAAAAAGAAGATATCTGTTCGCACATTTCTATGCTGAAAAGCATCTATCGCCATATATCTTCTGTGAGTCGTCTGCTTTTCTTGTTGCAAATGGGACACACGAGAATTAGATCTGACTTGCTTCTGTTGCTATAACAAGGCACGAACTTACCTACACTACATACATGAGAATGGGCATAGTATACCAGGCCTCATTCCCGAATATCTGCATTCCAAAACAGGCTACTTACCCATCCACGTGCACCACTTCCCCGGCCTCCCCACCTCGTAGCAACAATACCCCGAAAATCCGGTATTGATGCATCCAGTTAGCTGGATCAATTAGCGGCGCCGTATTGACCAGATGATGCATCGTGCTCCGAATTAATGGCTGGTACCCAGTCAATTGGATATATTGCTCTGCCTATAGTAAACATCGCATAAGTTGCAAGATCGCGCCGCAATTGCAGCGCCCACCTGCGTGACCATGAAGCTCTTTTCGCCCCTACTGGCTTTGGTAGGGCTATCCTCCCTAATCTCCGCCCTTTCGGTTACCTCGGTGAAGAACTGGAATATCACAGATGATGTGCAGGGGTCGGTGCGTCTCAATGGTCTTGCTTTCCAACAACACGCCTTGACGACGTTTGGAGACTACCAATATGTAGCCTTCTACAAGACAGCCTCTGGATACGGCAAGCATTATGTCAATCTTGGACGGCGAAGAATTTCGCCTTCGCTTGGCGACTGGCAGTACTTTGCCTTCAGCGACTACGAACAGACGACACTCGATGAGCACAACACCATCTCCATGGGCATCAGTGGCGATGGAAAAATACACCTAAGCTTTGACCACCATGATGTTCCGCTCAACTACCGTGTGAGCAACGCTGGTATCGCCAAGACTGTTCCCTCTGCATGGACGCCAAGTGCTTTCGGGGCTGTTCAGCACAGTTTGCCAGGTTCCACTGGTCCATGGACGCCGCTGACTTACCCTCGCTTCGAGTCTATCGATGGTGGCGACCTCTTGATGGAATTCCGGATAGGGCAATCTGGTGCGGGAGACTCATATATCCACCGCTACTCTGCCACTACTGGGAAGTGGACCGCCGTCGGAAAGTATTTGCAGGGCGAGGACAATAACGCTTACGTTAATGGTATCAACAACGAAGGAGGAAAGTTGTTCGTTTCATGGACTGTCCGGGAAACCCCTGATGCCAGCACAAACCACGACTTTTTCTTTGCCTTCTCAGAGGATGCTGGCAAATCTTGGAAGCAAACCAACGGCCAAGCAGTCGCAGTTCCCATTAAACCTTCAACACCTGGAGTCAAGGTCTACTCGATCCCGCAGAACAGCCAAATCATCAACCAGGAAGCGCAGTTCGTAGACCGTCAAGGTCGTTTCCACGCATTGATGCGCGACAACTCAACTGGCACACCGCAGTTTTACCATTACCTGCGAACAACAGATGGCAAATTTACCAAGACTGCCATCAACGCACCGGGCCTTTCTGCGCCACCGTACCTTGCCTACCGCGGCAAGATTGTTGCTACTGGCGATAGTGTAATTGCAATTCTCCCGGACCAGCCAAAGATGACAATTCAGCTCTGGGCCGCGACTGCAGGCGCAAGCTACAAAGACTGGAAGAAGATAGCAGACATTCCCAACTCTGCTGGCGAACCTTTAGTTGACGAGGCTAGGGTCAAAAACTTTAATATTTTAAGCTTATTCGTGAGGCAGGGTGGACCTTTTCCGGACCGAAAGGTCCAAGTCTGGGATTTTGGTCTTTCCGCTTGAGAATAGCAGCATTTTAGAGCATTCCACGATCGCGGTATACGGATACGCTCAATCAGATATAGTATTCTTCAAAGAGTCATGTTTCCAAGTTCATAAAATGCCATGATATGCGAACTCAATCTGCTTATTGCAATGCTTACTATCGGGAAATTGGAGGGCGAAACGCTAAATGATTTGGAGGTTTCTATTTTCGAGTCTATAGTATCGTATCTGCCTTCCGCGATTCTTGGTCTAATCAACAGCTACGACAAGGATCTGATCGTTTTGCAAGAGATAAATATGATTATACTACGACGTGGGCACTAATGAAATAGTATCCACAACTCAGCGTGGACCATGACTGACACGAATGGCACCTTTTATGCATGCATATCAAGCAGAATATTGAAGTGCAATCTGAAGACCTGCCAAACTCATGTAGTGTTTTAAGTTTTTTCCCGCAAGAGTCCTACCATGCGGTCGGTAATATGGTTGGGCTGCGCATACTACTACGTGATCATCTGCACCTTTCGCACCGTGCTGTTGGAATGCATGGTCGGAAGAATGTGCCGATTCGAGCGAGTTAGAATAGGCATAAGACGATGGAAATTTCTCCGGTGCCATGGTTTAGACCTGTCACCTGCGCCTTATGATGGCTAGCCAAGATAACAGGTGCCGGTAACTACTACGGTATAACCTCGGCTTCTTCCGCTTCCACACACCAATTTGCAATTTAAACGTTCGGAGTGCGGATGCAATACCCGTTACTGTAATGATCTGCATTGTTTAGGACATCAAGTGTCGAATCTAGCCATGACCAAGGCGGAAGGTGCTGCAAGCGGAAGAATTGTGTAGTTCATTATTCCGACCTATGAATGTCAACAACTAGGAGGAGAAGAGTTTATTGCGTCACACTACACAGATGCATGGATCTCCAAGATGTAAAATGGTAGTGATTCGGATACGCTAGCCTTTCAAGTCGAAACGTGCCTTCGAAAAGTAACGGAAATGAGTTCAGTGCCTTCTCGTATACGGCATGATCGGCGGTGCAACACCCCCCGCTTATGCTGAGCACTAACTGGACCTATTCACCAGCACAACCCCTCTTTCCTGACACCACCACGCATCGACGGGCTTATGTATGTTCTCGGACAGGATGGAAGTGGGTTTGGACCGGCCTTCTTTACTCGAAACAAGACCGTGGCTAAGCTTGTGTGCTGCCATCTATTTACATAAGAAGTTACCGATGGCGCCACTATGGCCCCAACCCTCAGCTCTGGTACCTTTGGGGTTTCGTCACCATGCGCGCTCCTACTCTTACTGAGATAGTCCTCGTGCTCGCGAGCGGCCTTTGCGTCAACGCCGATTTGACCACAACCATCAACCCCAAATCAAACTGGGGAATCTGGGAAGGATGGGGAACGTCGCTGGCTTGGTGGGCTCAGCAATTCGGCGACCGAGACGATCTGGCAGATGTATTCTTCACACTCAAGGATACCAAATTTGGCAGTGTTACACTACCAGGCCTTGGCTTTAACCACGCTCGCTATAACGCCGGTGCATGCAGTTGGAACACTATCGGTACAGACAAGATGGTGGTGTCCCCCAACATCAAAAGATCGAGGCAAATGGAAGGATTCTGGGTGGATTGGACGAGCTCTGACCCAAATTCTGCCAGTTGGAACTGGTGAGACAACACTACATAGTTTTCTGACCTGTTTCGCTAAGTTTGGTTGTCGAAATCTAGGACCGTAGATGTCAATCAACGAAAGGCTCTCCAAAAGGCTATTGAGAGGGGAGTGGAAAAGACCGAACTCTTCAGCAATAGCCCAATGTGGTGGATGACAAGCAACCACAACCCATCTGGAGCCAGT
Source organism: Bipolaris oryzae ATCC 44560 (assembly GCF_000523455.1). Taxonomy (NCBI): domain Eukaryota; kingdom Fungi; phylum Ascomycota; class Dothideomycetes; order Pleosporales; family Pleosporaceae; genus Bipolaris; species Bipolaris oryzae. The sequence continues at coordinate 172,724 of NW_006911316.1, read as the reverse complement.
GACGGATCCGAAAATATCCAATCGTGGAACCTGGAGCAGCATGCCGTGTACATGGCAACAGTTGCTCAAGTCTTCAAGTCTAAATGGGGCATTGAATTCGAGACTGTTGATCCATTCAATGAGCCTACTGCCAACTGGTGGAAGGCCGATGGTACGCAGGAGGGGTGCCACATTAACGTAGCCACCCAGGCTACGATTATCGGGCATCTTGACAAGCACCTCAAGAGCCGCTCGTTGGCGACTGTGATTGCGGCGTCAGACGAGTCTTACTATGACCAGGCCCGCGACAACCTCAAGAACATAGGAAGCAGCGCGATTTCCAAGATTGCACGTGTCAACGTACACGGCTACCAGAATGGAAACGGTGATCGTGTAGCTGTCCACGACCTGGCCGCAAAGGCCGGCAAGCCAGTCTACAACAGCGAGTACGGTGATGGTGACGCAACCGGACAGCAAATGGCAAGCAACATGCTACTCGATTTCCGCTGGCTCAAGCCCGTAGCTTGGGAGTACTGGCAAGTCCTCGACCAAGGTGGCTGGGGTCTGATTAACGCCGATAACGACGCCAAGACGGTGGGAGGACCAACGCAAAAGTACTTCGTCCTCGCCCAATTTGCCCGCCATATTCGCCCAGGCATGCAGATTCTCGATGGCGGTAGTGACTATACCGTCGCCGCATACGACGCCAGCAAATCCACCCTAGTTATTGTAGCGGTCAACTGGGGCAATGCGCAGTACCTCAACTTCGATCTGTCAAGCTTCTCGCAACGTCCAGCGAACGGTGCGGCAGTGACTCGCTGGGCTACCCAGATCGGTACTGGTGAACAGTATGGAAAGCACAGCGACACTGTGATTAACGGAACCAAGTTCTGGTCTTACTTTGCAAAGAATGCCATCCAGACGTTCGAGATTACGGGCATTAAGCTGTAAAGTGTAGCATACTTAATGCGCTATGAAACAAAATCAAAACTGTTTGTTTCCCAGAACTTGGTGTATTTGATCATCTTGCTGCTATATCGAAATCTAACTGGCATGATATGCGAGGGTGCCTCATCCAATTCTTTGCTTTCTCCTTATCCATATTTCGTCACCGTCAGCACCAGCTCTTTGTTGAACTTCCCAAACTTGAAGCTTATAACTGCCACGATCGGATCGTCCCGTATGTAAATCAAATGACCAGTCATGTTTAGGACATTGAATTCCTGAACTGAGTACCACTCCAAAATCTTCTATATCAAAGGGCGCGCCGTTGGAAAGAGGGTATGAAGAATGCGGGCATTCCTGCGGATATTGTGGTCAATACACAGGCTAGGTTACAGCTTGTCCTTTCTTTTGCCACCTACGTGGTTCACGGCAATAAATTTTCCCTTGTACTGGAACACCATGACCTGATCTTTTGCATTGCCACCCAGATCGGAATCTTTCCAATCATCAATTGAGATCTCTGTCGCTTTGGAGCTGTCATCTTGAGGCACGTGAAATACCCGACAGCCAGGTACAAATTTTCCACCGCACGGCCGTTGCTCGCTGACTCGCACGGAGTCATCGAGATTGGGATAAGATGACGCTAAACCAGCGAGAAACCAAGCATTCTGCGCTCTGGATGGGCGGACGAACGGGTTGGCGAGGAATGACATTGCCACTGGCAGCAAGGGTCCGGGACCGAGTGGTGATGGAAGTGGAGGCGCCCTGCAACACGTGGAAGAGACGAGGGTTGAATGCTTCAATCCCTGTCTAGGCTAGATGGTAGCAACGTTAAAAGGGCCACCCACATCGCGCATCACAATACACCATCTGCAATTGTGAAAGGGAGATGCGCTTTGACACGTGGGACGTGGCAATGGACTCTGAGTAAGTATGTAGATATGTTAGTTAAACGAGGGGGGGGGGCTGTAGTATTGGAGTTGCAGAGTAGATACTTCTTGATGTCATCAATCAGTACGTAAGATTCTTTCTTCTTGCTGCGTATATCGCGATCACATTCTTTGTCGGCCTCACCACCATACATCCTTCTATGATGTACTTACTGTGTAAGCAAAGAAGAATACTATACAACTCACCACTTCAACACAAGAACCAGCCTCGCACTCGTTACCAGGATCTACAGATGCAGCTAGTTGAAGTCGATCATTCTTCTGCCGGAGCTTCCGCGACCGCGTATCTCGGCAGAACATCTTCGCACCACCTCTTTTGCAGGTCGCGCAACAGACCAAGATCGACCAATTTCTGGTAACTAGCTAACTCTAAACGACACCATGGCCTGCAGACGCACGATATGGTGGCAGAGCTCCAGGACCGCGCACGAGTGATGGTAACACAGAAAGGAGACCTGATGTGCGCTAGAGCGATGTGACGACGCGCACTAGCCATATGCTGACCGAGTCGTGAAAGTATAAAGAGAAGAAAAAAACGTGTCCATACCTACACACATGCGTATGTATGTGGGCTTGAATCCAAGAATTCAGCGACATGGTATTCATCTGGTGCTGTGTCAAAACGGCATTGTACGAAAAGACTTCTACCGAGTTTGCACCAAACTCGCATAGAGAATCGGTAACCAAAGTAATTAGCCCTGCCAACCAATTACATGCCCATGCCGGTCTAGGGCAAAGCATACTACGTGGTAGGGTCGCGTCATCCGGGCCCTCATTACCACATCGGGCTTCTAGTGCCATCTCCTATCTCGTGTCGAGTTTTTGATTGTGGGGCGTCCTTGCCGATCACCCATTGTGTTGACAGCTCTTTTGCAGCTTTGGCACTTCTCATTTTTACTCTACTATCATTCTTGTGTACTTACATTGGCTTGATCCTGCGCCGCCCGCTGCGCTATCGTCATAGACTTGTACTTGTGGCTGCAGGTCGTCTTGTCGCCTTTCTCATTCTATCCTTTTTATTTGTTTGCTACTTGATTTCTTAATTTAATAAGACCTTTACTCGTGCGATACGAGCATCATGCCGTCGTGGTCGCCTGAAACACGGCTGGAATGGATCTTTTCCGCAGCTGCAGCGGCTCAAGGAGTCGTCAATTCAACCATTCAGATGTATGCTTCAACGTCTTATACAGTAGACAGGCCTGCTCCATCAACATCTTTGATTTTTCTTACTAATCCGCATGCTAGTGTTATCCTAGTCGTCTATTTGCAATGGGTCAATAAACCGATATACGAGGTACTACACCCTAACTGGTCGATCGAGCATCACTGATGGTTGTCCAGGTCCCATTATCCTATGTCATATCGTTGATCCTTTCCATCAACACCCTTGGCTGTTTCTATCAATTGATCTTGACACTAGACGCATACCGCATTAAAAACCACATTCAGATCTTTATGCTGTGTGTCGCTAATGTGTGTCTTTCAGCCGCGACTATACTGCAATATGGAGAGATACGCACTGCGTCGGCAAGAGCCGTTGTTGGTTTCAACGGAATGAACCTTCCTTTTGTGAAGAGGGACTGGGAATTCTGGAGGCGTGTGTCGCCCGGTTTGATTGTCTGCGCCGTGGTTAGCTGTACCTGCAGCACCGTCATGTGTCTTGTCGCCATGAAGCTCTATCGTGAATTCGCATGGGCTTTGTATCAAGACGTCAGTCCAGACATGGCCATACAATGGAAGTACATGTGCTATCAAGTTCGTATCCGTATCTTCATATCAGCGCAATCGTTCCCTTGCTGACCGTTTTCCAGATCTACCTAGGATTTCTCAAGTACACACCGTATTTCGTCTTTGCCTTTATATTGATCTACGACTTGATCAACGTGCACTATGTTGAGCCAGAATTCTCTTTGACCATGGCTATCATCCCTGTCACGCTCCTCCATTTGGCTTTGGCTGTATATTTTGTTCGACATGAAATTCGCATCGGCATGATCTTGGTCTTGGTAAGCCTATTTCCTTCAGTATCATTATCAATGTCCGACTAACTCTGCCAAGCTCTTCCATGCCGCTAATATCGCCTACGTTATCAGCCGATTGTTGGTCTTGTATGGTCATGGGCTACTCTCCAAGACGATGATGAAGGATGAGATGGTTTTCTATATCTGCATAGGTGGTGCACTCTCTTTGTTCTCGCTAGTTGCTGGGAGTGTCTGCATGTTTAACTTCAGGAAAGGACTGAAGCCTATTTTACTTGGGCAAATAAAACGACGACCTCAGGCGCATGAGCTTGAAGACGACTACTACATCCAACGGCTCAACTACAACATTGTACCGGCACCAGATCGGGATTCACAACGGTTCTTAGTAGATTGAGTCATAGGAGTGTTTTCTGTTCAAGCCAAGAAACGTTGGAACGTCAACCAAAAGTAAAATCAAGTACACCACTGTCATTTAGAAATATTTTGTGTTGGAGAATACAAAATGTGTATGGATGTCACAAACCATACAGTAGCATAGACTGAGACGATGCAAATCTTATGTATAATAGTCAAAAATCTTGGCATGAACTCTTGAGCTTATAATCAATACATGATCTCCATCGAAAGTTATACGAGGCACACGTCATACATGTCGCACTCTTCGCCGCCTAGTAGGTAGCCCACTTGCTAAACCAATTGAGAATATACGGTGCAGCGTCCCATTTGGTCGACCCGCCGCTCATTGAGTCGAACGGCTCGCCCTGCTCAACCCTGCTGGGCCAGCCATGACCATAACCCTTGATCTCCCTGTGCAGCACCAGATCCTTATGGCCATTGCATTTCCACTTGAGATCTGTTACGGTCTCATTCTCAGCAACTTCGGTCACGTATCTGCTTTCACAGTTGTCGCGCTTAACCCACGTGTCGACCCATTCACGGACGGGGATAAAGGGCGGAGTGTTATTGCCGTTGTACGGAACAATTTTGTCACTGAGACCGTGCAGGTTCAGGTATGGAAGTGCTCGGCCCTGCAGGTCTGGGTTACAGCCTGCTTGGTAGAGCGGCTCCGTCATGGCGGTATCTGGGTAGAATGCGCCGCCGACAGTGGAAACAGCAGCAAAGTGCTTGTTAAGTTTTGCGTCACACATGAGAAGCGCAACCATGCTTCCTCCATTAGATACGCCAGTGGCGTAGATGCGCCTTTCATCCACGCAAAAAGTACCTGTTAGGTTTTTACGGATCTCATCGACGAAGATGCGGTCGTCAATAACCGAAGAGTTGGGCGCAGCAACATCGCCTAGCCATTGTACCTGCATTACTTTGTCAGTCAAATTAAGATATCGGTCCGGGAAAGGCGAGCTTACACCTGGGACTTGGACATTCATGCCGGCAGGGTACACGACGATGGAATCCTTGTTGAAGTTTGGGTCTGATAGCTGGCTGATCTTCTCCATATTCCGTGCGGGCTGCAATTGGCCATGGAAAGCGAAGATCAGCGGTGCCGGCTTGTTATTCGAGGGAGCATAATTGGTAGGTAAATGCAAAATGTATTCCCTTTCCGTTATTTTGCCAATGACAGACTTGGATGAAATAGTCACATTGGTGGTTGAAGTACCAGGCTTGAAGTTGATCGGTAACGAACTACCACAGCCGGGACTTGCGAGGGCAAAGGGTGCAAGTCCTGCGAGGACACCTAGGGCGAGGGTAAGAGGAGCCATTATTGCGATCGTAGAGGGTAGGGAGGCCGATTGCCGTACAGATCACCTCAAGTCGAGGAACACGCGCCATTTATACCGAGTAACGGGAAAAAATGCAATGACTGTGGATGGATGTCCTCCTTCCGTCGCGCACGATCGTCTCAACGGTCCCGGCTCGGCCCAGTTGTCAGCCGTAGATTGCAACGGGGCAACTTCTTTCGGCCCTTTGCTTAGTGCTGAGATGCGCTTTAACGCTCAGGATAGTAAGTAAACAGTCGGTGAACAGCATTTGAATAGGGACCACAGGTGTGTCGAATCAGCCACATGTCCTAACATTGATATTCAGTTCCCATTTTCAGTGAACTTGGTTGAATTACGAGGGCATGTTATAGGCCTCATTCAAGATTTTCATTGTCGAAGGTAGATGTCAGTGTAAGAAACGTCAGCGTTGTCAGAAGGTAAGTCATGATCAAACTAGCAGCATCCCTACATCAAACCTTGCGTACTGGTCTTTTATTCAGCCACATGCGTATAGTTTGAATCCTACACTAACTATGGCGGCATATCAAGAAACGGACGTTTAGCACTTGGCATTTAGCATTTAGCGATTGACGGTTGACAGTTGAAGATCAAAAATTGACGGCCAACAATGCACGATCGATTACAAGCACACGCCCGTAATGCGATTACTGAAATTCAATTCATCCAATGTGACTTATTGATGAACAAACAAGTTTATAGTTTCTGTTCAAAGCATTTGCAATTCCAACACTATGAGGACAACCGCATAACACCAAATTTCTAACAGTGACATGCTTGGGTGCTATTTATAGTATTGGTGGGAAAACACTCGCGCATGAAACGCTCCGCTTAGCGCTACCGGAAACCCGGATATACGTCTAGCAAACTTTAACAATATGTTCCCTTTACACTAGACCGCAAATGATATTTTGTTAGCAGAAACCGTGAACGTATGCATAGCAAAGCATCACGACAAAACTCCAAACAGCACAACGCACAAGGCATGTCGGCAGCATCGCTTGGGTTAACATAAAAGTAACATCCTTACACACGACAAGACAAACACAGCATCTGAAGATGAAGATGAAGAAAACTATGAATGAATTATTACCAGGTAACCTGCCATGGTAACGCCATTGCCCTGCTACCAAGCATCCAATCTCATCCATCCATCATCAAAATACGCCCAATACTCCACCTCTCCCGCATCTACCTCGTTCGCAACTACAGTGGAATTTATCAGATGATAAAGCGGTCGCGCTGGTCGCGGTGGCGGCGGTAGTGGTGGTGGTGATGTTGATGATGACGGTGGTGGCTGCAGTAGTAGCGGCGGCGGCGGCGACGTCGACGGCGGCGGGCCTGAAATCTCAAAAACCCCATTCCGCATGCTAATCTCCTCACTCGAGCGCTGCCAATGCTTAAAGCTATGAAACCCAAATTCGTCAATGTCACGGTTGACGTCGGTTTTGCCATTCGTCTCTTTAGGCGAAAAGAGAATTCCCTTCACCATGCTCGTGGGCGTGGCCGGTACTCGCATCATGATTGTGGATGGTGGTGCCGCCAGAGACAACCCGTGTGTGAGTCGTCGTCTTGCCCATGCGGCCACCGCTTGCATTGCTGTGGGCGTGGTACATACTGCTGGCATTCTCCTCGAAGCGTTCCATCTCGCGGCACTTTTCTTCGTATTTGGCAATGTACTCGTCGCGCTCGCGGTCGGCGGCGTGGCGGGCCTGAATGGCGCGCTCCTTTTGCTCACGGGCCTCGCTCAATAATGTGCGCAAAGATGTGATTTCGAATTCAAATTCTGCAGAAGAGTCCTCGTAGGATGTGACTGTCTCGGTGATCTCTTCATACTTGTGCTTCCAGGCATTGAGGTCGGAGTGTGCGCGATCGCGATCGTACTTGAGGTTGGTAACCTCGGTTTGGAAGAGGGTTAGCTGTTCCTGGAGACTGGCAATCTCAGTCGTAAGATGTCCTTGCTTGATGCGAGAGTCTTCGCCCTCGCGGTATAAGACTCGATTGCGTTCAGTCAGGGTAAGGATCTCGGACTTGATCTCAGCAGTGGCGAGCTCAGACCGGCGAAGAGACTCTTCCAGGATATTGATACGGCGGCGACCATCTTCGACCTTGCGATGTTCATCGTGGACATCTTGCTTGAGCTGCTCGCGTTCAATGACGATAAGGCGGTGCTCCTCACGGGAGCGATCAATGACACTCGAGAGTTCGGCGCGCTCCAGCTCGATCTCTCGGAGCTTCTCTTTAACAGAGACAACTTCACGTTTGACGTGTTCATGCTTGAGCAGGTACTCATTGGCACGAGCATCAGCTTCCTCCCACCCAGCAACCTTGACCTTAAGGTCGCGACGCAAGTTCTCGATGGTGAAGGAAAAGTCGTCACGCTCTGCCTCGACAGACCGAAGGGTTTCCTTGAGCTTATGGAGCTCTCGCTGAACACGGTCGTGGTTCTCAGTGAGTTCAGTGAATTCGCGAGTTGCCTCCTCGACCCTGAACTTGGCACGCTTCAGTTCCTCGTTCAAGCGGTCCTTGTCATGAAGGTGTTCGTCCCGCTCAAGCTCGAACAACTTGATACGCTCATTGATCGTGATTAGTTCCTTGCGGGTCAGGTCGAACTTGGAGATGGTTTCTGAGTGCTTGCTTTTAAGCTCGGTGTGCTCACGAACAAGTGCGCGGATTTCATTGTGATGCTTCTCCGAGTCATGACGGGCAACGTCGCGCTCACTCTCGCAGACCTTGAGTCTTGCATATGTAGCTTCCAGCTCGGAACGAGTCCTCTCGTGTTCGCCGACCGTAAGTGCAACAGAGGCTTGGAGCTCGTGAAGCTCATGGCGGGTCAGCTCCAGTGCACGGTCGCGATCCGCAAGTTTCTTTTTATGTTCCGAAACTTGTGCGACGACAGCTGTGAGCTCAAGGATAAGCTTCTCGACCTGTCTCTTCCTCTCTCCATGCTCATGGCCGTGTTGTGAGTGTTCGGCTTCCTTGCGCTGGATCTCCTCGGTCACTTCCTCAACCGTGACCATAAGCTCGTCTCTCTCGCGTAACAGAGTATCACGCTCTGAGAGAATGCGTGCCCATGACTCTTTGAGTGAAGCAGCCTCACGAGAGGCATTTGCAATGAGATCCATCAGAGCGAAGACCTTTCCGTCCGCCTGAGTGGTAAGCTCGCTAGACATCTTGCTACGATGTGACTGGAGAAAGCTACTGGTACGACGAGAGGAGCTATTAAGCTGGCGGTTTGATCGACGTGTGGTTAGCGTTCCAATATGGCCGTTGGCTTGGGATGCAAAGGAGAAGGATCGGTTGCCGGTAGGGGACGAGGGCTCCGACATGATATCTCGGCCAAGCCCGCTGGCCTTGAGCTTCATGACAGTGAGCTTCTCAGGCGTCATGTCGTTTTCGACTGCGAACATGTCGGTCATGGTGGCTATGAAATGCAATAAAAGATGAAATGGAAAAAAGTGGTTGAAGTTTAGGCAGTGGTAAACACGAGCAGCTGGCGATACTTATGCTATCTGTGGCGGGAGTCAAGGGGCGATGAATTAGCTGATTCGATAACTTTGGAGTGGCACATTGACACTTCCTACGGGAATAGCAAGCCTATCATCTGACACATGGGCTGCTCGAGGTTGACTGCAAGCAAAGAGCAACACGCATAGGTGACGCAATAAGCCCAGTGCATTTCGCGAAATAGAGCTGCCATCCCAGCTGAAGTTCGAATTGCCTTTCTTTTTCGAGGAAAGCACATGCAGCAGCTCGCAATGGCGCATCTAATGGAGGACTTGTCTAGCAAGATTGTCGGCGACTTGAGAAGTGGGGTAAGCCACGACGGTGATTTCAGCTCGTCATAAACAGCCAAAGACGACACTATGTCGGTGTTTTGAGGAGGGCGAGCGATTGCATGCAGAGTAAGCGGGCTGGGGTGACGCTTAGTAGGTCGGGCTGTTGAGATAGTGATGCCAAGTGCGGGTAGATCAATGGGGAGTGGACACGGCGATGCTGCACCCCGCTGATCAAATGCGGGCGAACCGGAAGAAGCCTACCACTGACCGAGCACCGCCAAGTGGTGGCTTGCTTTTTCCAGTTTCAATTGGCTTCTCGTGCTTTTCATGAGGCCTAAACGGGAACGAGCAGATGCAAGCGGATATGCCGTCAGCCCAGTTTGAGCAGACCGGGATCAACCCGCACCACTTCGGTGGAGCAACGCCAAAGCGACCAGTCAAAGACACGACGTCAGCTTGTAAAGTTACGCCCACGATCGCTCATATTACCCGGCAAATGGGCGTGCTTGTGAGAGTACTCTAAGTAGAGTAGGAGACGGTTGGGTTGCGGGTGACACCGCCTCGGGCCATGGGAGCCGATGTCACTGTTGGACGACACCAGTGTGCAACCGCCTTGGCAAGTGTGGGAGCAATAAAAGCGATGGGATGGGGTGGGGAGACGGTGGTATTTTGCGCTGGCAGCCAACTCATCTTCGAGGCAGAAGCAATGGACGGAGTGAAACTGTAATTTGCCTATTTCCCGCCCCTCACATGCTCCTAGTGAGACAAGGGTTTGGATAAAAGAAAACATTCAAATGCTTTTTCGCTGCAGTTGGCGTCAGGAACAAGGGGAAGCTTGTGTGGGTTCTATTGGCCGCAAGAGGTGCATTGTCTCAATGTGGTGCACGTGTTGAACTTTGTAACAATTCATGGTACGCACAAAGAAAATCTGAGCATGTGATTTGGGGTATGCTTGCCACGCGCATGGACTAGGAAGAAAGTAAGAGAATCGGTCGCAGTATCAGTGCCCGATTGCAAGGCTGCTTTCCTACACCTACGGAAAGAGGCGCGTTGTACATACATGCATGTAGATCGAGTGCTAGGTGGCAAGAGGCTAAATCCACCATCTAGCCAAGGTGGAAAGACATCACTGGGCTTTCCATGGGCTGATTTTGTTGACACTCTGTGGATCACAGTAATTGTCCGTCTTCAGCACCATTTGCATACCCCTCATCTGGTATATCAATTTCCTGTTGGGGAATAAGGATGCCATCTTCGTCCTCGTGGTTGGGTGGATCATCAAGGTCGCCATTTACCTCGGACTGCAAGTCTTGCTCTTGTTCCCTGCTCTGGTCTGAGATGGGTTCATCTTGCCCCAAGTCATCCGTCACGCCATCCGAGTACTGGTCGCCTAAACTGTTTTGTTGATGGCCGGATTCGGAGTCAGCACCTGCGTCTAGTGCAGCGTCTTCTGGACCCTGGTCCTCAGTGTCCACGTTCTCTTCATCGACGTTGTCCTCCACATTGTCCTCGACGTCAGCCTCAACCTCCATATCATGTGCCTGGTTTGCCTCCTCTTCTTGTACCTGCTTCTCAGACGTGGCGTCCGCATCAGCCTGCATGAGGTCATGCAAGAGCTGGTCGACTTGGACAATGTATTTGTCGGGGATCTGGCGTACAGTGTGACCACGCATCTTGCGGGGCGCCAAAGGTTTGGTAGGCTTTGTAGGCTTTGCGACTGGCACCTCAGCAGGTTTGCGACCTCTGGGCGCCTTCTTCTTCGCAAGAGCAGTAGCAGCAGAGGCTTGTGCTGCATTCTTGGGTGGTCGTCCTCGCCTGGCTGGCTGTGGGGCAGGCTCTCCTTTGGACACCTTGCTGGCTGGTGGAAGACGGGTACGCAACTTGGTAGTAGTTGTGATAGTGGTCGACTTGGACTGAGCGGCCTGGCATTTTCCTACACGAGCAGTGCCCGCGACACGCTTCAGGTTCAGGCCATCTACTTTGGGAGGACGACCACGTTTTCGCGGAGTTGGTTCTGCCATGTCGGCGACGGTTTCTACTTCGTCCTCGGTGCCTTTTTCTTTGGCCTTGTTGGGCGTCGCGGCCAGGGCAGCCGACTTGGACGCGTTTGGCTTGCGACCCCGACCGCGTTTTGTCGGCTCGGACGCGTCTGGGAGCACGGTGACATCTTCAGCCGTCACTTTGGACGGTCTACCGCGTTTCTTTGGAGGCTCGGCTGTAATTGGGGTTGATTCAACAGCGCCTGTCTGAGATTTGGCTGGGCGGCCTCTCTTCTTTGCAGGCGTCGCGACAGGAGTTTCCACTGCTGCTACCGCACTCTTGTCGCGCGCGTTCTTACTCTTAGGTGGCATGTTGGATGGTTTTGGCAGCGCTGATGATGCGCGTAGAGCAATTGAGGTTGGTAAAATGCAAATATAACTCTCGCAACTTAATCGCGCAATATAATTGGGGTGTTGATGTAAGGGATTGATTGTGGTAGGACAAAGGTGAAGTAGAGCACTCATCCATCTCTCCTACTAGCGTGCCTATTTGGGGACGCGCACTATAACTCTATTCACAACGCGACTGTGGCTTTGCTCTCTTGCCTGGACCATTCACAATTCCTCTTTGGATTGTTTTGGGTCAATCTAATCCATTGAATCCTTAATACCAAGACCATTTTGGACTATTCTGTCTTTCTCTGTCGACATCCAGGTCGAAAAGGAAAGCATCTACTATACGTCATATCGCCTCGAGTCTCCATATAGGGTCAATGTAGCGTAATCAATGCAGCAGGCAATCTCTGGATTTACTTTGGAAAAGTAGGCAATTCACTGGGACTGCAGGCGTGAATCCGCCCGATAAGTCTCTCTAAGCACGTGATAACTGTTACTCCCAAACTCCAACGTTGAGCCGCAACATCATCCCATCTGACATCCCATCCCTATCGGCAATATTCCACAACTTAAGTGAGTTCTGATGGCACTCCCACGCACCCGTCTCAAGCATCGAGCCAGATGAACCCGGAAGAGCACATAAACCCCGTGTTACAATCTGGCCATGATGCTCTCACTCTGGATACTCCGCTCAACTAGGACCATCGCGTGCGCTAGAAGTCCACATGTTCGGCCATTTAGTGGCTCCCAGTGGGAACTACTCTACCCCGGCACCCAGAAACACTCTTCGCTAACCTCACAACAGTCAAGCCACTTGATGTGCGTCTAAGCGAGCAAATTTGCGACACATCCCCGCTCTGCAGTCCCTGTCGCGAACAAAATCAACTCGCTCGGCGACTTCCAATTTCATGATAAAGACGTATGTTGAAAATGTCGTCATCAAATCACAACACTAGCATCGGTGGTTTAGTGGTAAAATTAGCCGTTGCCATCTCTCCCAGAGAACAGTTTCGGCTAGCCCCGGGTTCGGTAAGTCTCACATCCAGCACAGCATTCGAAGCTTGTGTCTAACATTCAATCAGATTCCCGGCCGATGCAATCATCACTCCCTTCTTTTTTATCTTTTTTTTTTATTTTTCTAGCTTTGACTGGTTCACAACGTGGGTGCGAATTGCTACTGTAGGTGTTTCATTGATTTCTTTTTATTTAAGCAGAGTTCCAGACTTAACACCCAGTTCACTCTGTTCACTGGGCTTTGACATCCTCTTATTATATCGCTTAAGCAAATGCGATATCCATGCTAAACCAATCAAGGATCAGCAGGGTGTTTTGTTCATAGTCTTAAGCTTTGTCTACTTTCATAGTCCCATCTACTGGACAATGTGTTACAGCCCTCTGTGCCTTGTTCTTTGCGGCTTTTCAAATGATCCTTTTCTCGAAAGCAAACATCGTATCAACCTCTCACCTCAAATCCGCTTCAGTAACACTTTCCACAGCCCGAGGATGCCGACTAATCTCCACGATCCTAAATCCAGCCTCGCACAGCAACCGCTCCCAATGCTCCTCCGTCCTCTCCATTCCACTCGTACAATTCATCAACTGCAAATCCAACGTCGTCATCAGACTCGTCGCCCCTTTCTTCGGAAGCATAACCTCATAGATCAAAAGCTTCGAGTACCCCGGCTTGAATGCAGCCTTGGCCTGCGAAAACATGCGCACACAGTCGGCGTCGGGCCAGTCATGCGGCACTGCATGGAAAAAGTATGCGCGGGCGTGGAGTTGGGGTTGCGGGGTGAAGAAGTCGTAGGCTTGCTTTACGATACGCGGGTCGAGATGCTCAATAGGCATAGCGACGACTTCAGGAGTATCTTGCACGATAAGCACGTCGGCGGGGAGATCGCCATGTCGTTCCAGAAGGTGTGATGTGTCGAGGCCGTGGGCACCGCCAATGTCAACAAATAAAGGCTTTCCCGACGATATATCGGCTCCGTGTATGATCTTGCGGGTATCGTATACGTCAGTCCATGACATCTTATGGTTTTGCAATGCTGTCATGAGGCCCATGAAACTGCTACCTTTGCCCTCTGGATCTGCCGCGCAGAGAGCGAAGAAATCTGTGCCGTTAGTCATGTCGCGATAGTTGTCGAGAGCCTGCAAGTCAATGGGCTCACGGTAGTTGTATTTTTTGAAGGAACCGGGGAAGATTGATTCCGGTGGGAATTGTGTGATCGGTGCTGAATGCGTCAGTAGGGAGGCTATTGATGAATCAAACATCGCTGTCAAGGCTCGGACATACCCGCATTGAGTGATCTGGTCAGTATGTGATTCCGTATCTCCAAGGGACAGTGAGTAAGGCGTTGGTTTCCAGGCATCAACATCCGTTTCTTCGAGCACATAGAGGGCAGCAAGATGCCTAAAAAATCTCCCTGCGTGTTTGCATTTCAGTATTTTGACCTACCTTATTTATCACTACTTATGCTCAGAAGTATAGACTTACGCAACAAGTTTGGCTCAATATGTTTGTTGGCCCACTTCAACAATTGCCCCAGGTCAACAGCCGCACCTGGCTTCTTCTTATCCGCCTTGGTCCATTTTTCCCAAATACCAAGATCAAGAGCAACCTGAATACCAGCGATAAGCACAGGTTTCTCTAGCGAAAGCCTCCAACCCTGCTCAAACGGCGTCTCGAGACGATTTAGCAAGCGTCGAGCAGCTTCTTTGGCTTCATACCGCTCTGCATCGTTGGCAAAGTGTGTGAGTTGAATAGAGTCCAAAGACTCTATGATATCCCTGGAATATTTTGGTACTCGCATGACGGAAAATATTCAACGTATAGATTTGATTCAGATGTGGTATGAAAATGGTAAGACAGAGTGATGGAAGTCGGCCATGATCCTCTGCACGAACCGCGCGGACGTATCAGTTGCTTGGGTTCAAAACATGCATGACTATCCGGGGCCCGCAGTTATCAGATAACCTAGTCATATCTAGTGTAAGATGTGTCGCTGGCAGAAGTCAATCCCTGGCAGCTGTGGAGAATTTGCAAGGGAAACATTCCTTAGCGTACGCGTATCTGGGCTGATGCATGACTCATTTAGCAGGGCCGCTTCTACAATACGTCTTGCAGATTTCGATACTTTGGAACCTTCCTTTCCCTGTCTCCGAATATTACGGTGAAGGGCAGCATTCGTAACCTGTCATGATGGCCCTAGCATTGCTTCCTGCTGTGACAACATCCATTTCAGACTATGGTCAAAATTTAGTTGTGATAGTGACAGGTACAAAGGCTAATTTGAGGGCAACTCGTGGTCATAGCCAGAGCAAGCAAGTGTATTTGAAAGACTGAAATCTGACATTCATCACTGTCGTCTTCAGCAATACTCTCGTCTTATCGTTCTAAGAGATACTTCAATTCATTCGCATAGGCCTTCCTTTTTTATTTTTCCCATGCGGAGAGTAGCGCAACTGCGAAGGGGATGAAACAGGCGATTCATCCGTGACCGAGTCAAAGGTACTCGCCCTACTACTCGTTTCGGTTTCCGTCATCGCCATTCCAATATTGGTCTTCTTTCTGGTACTGCTGAGTTCAGTAGAAGTCTGACTTGATGAGGATTCGCATGAGGACTCTTCCAGTTTCCAAGTCTTGGATCTGAAGAGACCATGAATAACTGGTGCGTTGACAGCGAAAATTGACACAACCTTGAAAAATACGTTAGTGGTTTTTGTAGACGAGCGCATGGAATCACTAGACTTACAGCCTCGCGTTGTGCCCATACTGAGGCAAGGGCCACTTGAACAGAAGTTCCGATTGAAAGGACACAGCGGGCAGTAGCCATACCCATGACGAAAAGATCCAGCGAAAGAAGAAATATTATTTTGATTTTACTACAATGGCAGATTAGTATAAGTGATTTTCACTACGGGCATGTTGCAACTGACCGCCAAACGCCAATCTTTGTATCTTTGAGCATCCACACAGGCACTACGAGCAGCATCGCGTCAACCCTATTGTTCTGTCAGTATTATTGAGTATCACGGTGTAACCGAATCCTACAAGACGTTTCCCACTGCGATAACAATGTTGATGACAACGCCGGCTGAGCATTCCTTGCCCGGATCAGGCAGAACTTGCCAGTTCTTTTCCAAAGGCAAACAGTGTGTAGTCTGTGTGACGACTGCCGATATGAAAGCGGCAACTGACAAACCCCCGACAACCTGCACGTATCGATACAAAAATCTGTCTTTCCTGATGAATAGGGTAAGTGGTGGTCACCTTTCACGGATTAGTACACTTACGTGAAATGTAGAAATAAAATAATTAGACAACCTTTGAGACTCCATACAAGGAAGATCAAAAAGTAAAAGGACGCAAACATGACCTTTGCACCTTCTCGCATCGACTTTCGCATTGCCGGTGGGAGAGATTCGCGCTGTTCCTGTGTCATCGCTATAGGAGCCTCATTTACACCTAAGCAATGTTGGTTCGTGATGTTGGCGTGAAGCTCCTGATGAGTATGTTAAACTTACTAAGGAATTCTACCATTGCATATATCAATGTGAAGAAAACCCAAGACGAGAATGCAAAGAAATCGTCCCAGTAGAAGCCTCGCCATCCCTGCGTTTTCCATCGTGCGAAGAATCGCAAGCCAATGATTGCACTACCCATAGCATATTCAACCCGACACTCGACGAGTATCGCATTAGGGTCTGACATGTTCGGGACGCGCTAAGAAGAGCAAAAATAGCGAACTGGGTGAGTTAGAGCGGTCTCATCTGCTCTTCGATTCTATGCAACGCCTCGTTTTGAATGTGCCTAGACGAATTCGGTGTGCCAACACTCAACGCTCCATTTGCTCAATGGGGACAAAAATAGCGGACGAAATCTTGGCAGAGGATTGTATATCGGGGATTGGGTGCACTGCTGGAGGGGAATGGATATCAGTTAAGGTTCCTGCCTATAGCCCGGCTGTAGCTGCGATAGACCCTTTGTCAACAAAAAGGGCGGTGACAGGGAGGGCTGCGACCTGCCCTTCTAATTAATGCTAAGAGTCCGCGACGTGTGTACATATAAATCAACGGGTAGACACTTGAAAGAAATCCACGCGAGCTCCGCTTATTCGATGAACGACTCGTTGTGGCGTGAGTGATAAAGAGGGATTGTGGAGCAGGAAGTACAGTAGAAGGGAAAGAATGTCGTGACAGGTTTTGTGGCGTCGCAACATGTGGGCACGGACATGGCCGAACCGCTGCGTTGGTCTTCGCCTGCAGCTTTGCAACATACGCCTATATGTACACGTATGTACTTGTGTATGCACAGGAGCGAAATCGATGTACAATGTACACGCATTGACATTACTAGGTCTGAGACTAGCATTACTGATGCTTAACCAGGTTTCAGCAGCTTTTCTAATGAATTGAACATCTAACTGGAAAGAAACTAAAATACATGTGTATGTACAGTGACTGTACTCTCCGCGGAGGCGGCTCAAATTCTTAGCAAGGATCTGAAATTGCCGCTACCGTTGCTCAATGGGGTATGCTTCTTGCATATATTGTCGAACTAAAAGCCCGCTCTTCCGGGTGTAGCCCCTCGAGTCAGGTGTTCCAGCGTTGTGGGGAGAGTAAAATCCCCGACTGCTATCGGCTTTTCAAGAAAGCGATCGTCGCGAAGGATCCAGTGTGTGTTTCGACACTGCACCCTGGCTCTTGTAGCGGCAGTTGATACCCAACAAGCAAAGTGTCGGAAATTATAATGCCCTATTGTTGGGGGCAGGAGCTTGACCGAAGCCCAGGATTGCTGCATGACCTCGGAGACATACTGATTCGTCTTAGTTGACATCACCTACAGATAACACGAACATCCTACTGCCTGTCCACGCCATATGATCCGACTCGAAAACACACGCTTTCAAGCTCGCACTTGAGCTCCACGTGTATCGCCCAACCCTTTGCATCGCCTAGCCGCCTCAGGTTGTTCAAGATAGTAACGTACTCGCGAGAGTCTGCAGGAGTGTCCAAGCCAACTTCCAACACCAATCTGTTCAGCTTCAAGTGCAGATACTGTGTCTCAAGCGCCAACGCATGGCACGACGACATGAGTCCGAAGCCGATGTCATGAAGCGGGAAACGCATTTCCGATACGTTGTAGGTGAGTGACGAGGTAGGCGAAGTCAGAGCGTAAGAGTAGATGAGATTGCGGATTTCTCCCGGAAGACGAAGCAGGAACGGGATTTCCGTGGACGATGTGATAGATGGTGTAGAAGCGGCGCTGGATTCGACGGAACCGAGGAGCTTGATATGATGCTTTTTGGCCTTTGGTCGAGATTTGCCTATCTTTGTGGAGTTCTGGAAAGAGGGCCCGCGTCGGTGAGAGGAGTCGCAAGCGCCTTGAGGGCATGACGCTTCATCAGAAATATATCGCTGTGTTGATGGAAGAGACCGAAGAGACTGAAGAGACATATTTGCTATGACTGATGTACTGCGGGTGTTACTTGATACGGCTGATGCACTGGGGTGCTTGATGATGGTGGTGGGGCTGGG
Source organism: Bipolaris oryzae ATCC 44560 (assembly GCF_000523455.1). Classification (NCBI taxonomy): domain Eukaryota; kingdom Fungi; phylum Ascomycota; class Dothideomycetes; order Pleosporales; family Pleosporaceae; genus Bipolaris; species Bipolaris oryzae. The sequence goes on along the minus strand of NW_006911316.1, from coordinate 154,438 downwards.
GGGTGAGAGGACTCAATAAGTATTCACTGGTGTAGAGGAAAGCCAAGGTTCACTTGAGGCAGACGTTTCCCATCATCTTAGAAATAGGGAAACATGTATTGTATTAAGCATTGTTGATATTGGACGGTGAATGGTGAGGGTATCTCGCTACCAAGTAGTATTGGGCCACATTCACAGTTGCTATTGTCACGCCTGCAAACTCCGAAGTCAGCAAAACCACAGTATGGTACTCAAAGCGATGCTCACTAATATCTGGAATGCCCTGCTCTTGTGACGCGCGCTATGCATATTGTAGCCGCACGCGGAGAGGTAAAAGTCCAACCCAAATCACAAAAAAAAGCATGTCACAAAACCACCGTACTCTTCTGTCCCGGCAGCATATTCTCCTCGAATTCAATTTTTTTGATGTGCTGCCCCGGGACAACAATCAGTCCAACAAAACGGCTGTTCCAGGCCACAGATGCAGATTGGTTACCCGACTCTTCAACAGCCTTGCGGATAGCCTCTGCCGAAGGAGCACGGTACTCATGTGCCAGCGCGAGAATGATGTTGCGATCCTGATGGATGTTAAAAGCCGCTGTGATACACAGGCATAGCCAATATCAGCTACCCCACCTTATCCGTGCATTTCATCTGACCCCCAAAGACGCGGCCGTCACTCGCGTGTATGCGTAGGTTCTTTCCAATGAACTGGCTCAGCCAAAAGGTGGCTTGCTCGTTGTCCATCTCGGGCGTCTTTTTGGCTCGTGAGGAGAACCAGCTGTAGCGGTTTCTCCTCTTTGCCGCCAACATGGTCGCTCTCTGGGAAAAGAGGGGGCCCAATGTGGCTGTGTAGATCGCCTGAGGCTGGAGGGAGTGGCTTGAGGCGGATGGAGAGTGGGAACACATCGGCGAGGACTCTTGGCGTCTTGGCGTGTTTGACGCGTTTGCCGATGATTTTTGGAACTGTGATGAGCGCATGCGACGGCCGCAGTTCTCGCCCACGACAAGATGCAGTCAATACGGCGGAGCTGCCAATTGGCACTCCAGAACCCGCGATATGCCTGTATATACGCCAATGGCTCTAGGAGGGCCTTCTCACAGAGTTCGGCCCACTCAAGAGGTCCGTATCCTCTTCCTCCTCAACCAGCACTGTTCGCCCAGAGATTGACTTGATGCAGGCGCTCTCCCAAACTTCCTCCCGCCCTCTTCTCCTGAGCTTTCCACACTCCTCTCGACTTTCAATTCAAAAGTTCTGCTCCCATATCATCTGACAAAAGAGCAACAAAAACTCGTTTACTCGGAAGAGTCCCGACCCAAACTCGAAGCCGAGCCTGTGGAAATTACCCTGGGAGATGTCACTCTTCCTCTAGAGCACCTGGACCGTAACAAGCTACCCGATCGCTGGCAGACACTCCGTAGAGTGGTGGAGAAGAGCGAAACACAGGAAGACTGGGAAAATGTACTTCGATGCCTCGAGGGATTCGTGGAAGCGGGAATCAGGGCCAAGGCCCAATGGCAGGAAATGATCATCAGGAAACTGGCTCTCGCCGATATGCACCACCTGATATTGAAGGCGCTGCAGAGGCCAAAGGCAACAGAGATCCGTCTGAGCAACCGGGGTGTGCTGACGCAAGTCTTGAGAGGTGTGCACAGTAGGGCTGCAATAGTCGACTGGGACCAGGAAGAGACGACAAAAGCACTCAAGATGGCAAAGCAGGTTGTGGAGCTAATGGAACATAAGGATCATTGCGGCAATAAACCTGCGACTATGACAGAGAAGGATGGCGACTGGAGGGGGCACCCTGTCGTCATTGCGCTACCCACTGAACTGGCTGCTGTCGTTGCTGAAAAGTACCGTGGGGATAAAGAGGAAGTCAAAAGGCTAGCAACCCGCTTGGTTGCTGCAATCAAACAGACTGATTTCGTTGTAAGTCTTCCTCTTCTGCTGACTGTCTAAACATTTCCTAATCAATATTTCTTCACAGACATCGCTCAATGGTCTCTTGGAAAATTCGTCCAAAAGCTCTGCCGACTTCTCGGATGTCAAATCGCACCTCGAATTCGTCACCAAACATTGCCATGATTTGTTCGAACTTGTCATTGTTTGGAATGCGCTCAAGACGTCTCGCAAGGTACTCGGGGGTGACATGCCCATGGCGAATGATGCGCAGCAATTCGAGACAAAGGTTGATCAAGTCTTGAAGCAATCATTAGATAAGCTCGACACTCTTGCATCATGCAATGGAACAGTGCTAAAGACACAGTACCTAGACATGGTAAAGGAGGCGGTTCAGGAGTGCAGTTAGGGTGTGAGACTGTAAAATGTAGTATCATATTGTAAAAATAAAAAAAATCAGGGCTACCATGTGAATATTCAAGTACGATATATATCCACGCAGTGGAAAGAGAGCTGACGTCGGCCGATCATCAATTGGCGAAACTCTTAAACTGGTTTCAGAAAGTGAAGCTTTCATCTACATCCAAACCTTCGCACTCCTCAATTCAATGCAATGAGAAAGAAGAAATGGATAATTCTTGGTTTTTTGAGCGATGACATCGTGACCAATTCTACCACAACAACACAACCCCCAATCTAAGACGTAAAATCCCACCTTCTGCCCCTCGACCTAACCACCCTCTTATCCCCCTTATACTTGAACACCCTTATCTTGCGCCTCCCCTTTTCCATACTCTTCCGCAACCCAGCCCTAACTCCCCTCCTATCCACAAAAAACTCGTCGTCAGGCCCAACCTCCACCGCACGCTCCAGCCGCTCCAACTCGTCAATCTGGCCAAAGATCGGGTGCCTGGGCAGCATGAACACATCTTCGATTAGCAGCCCGACGAATTCGTTCCAGGTATCTAGCACCATGGGCCGCGCGTTCATGCGTGCATGTGCATGTAGTCGCAAAGCGTCGCCGTAGAGACCGAGCAGCTTGTCGAGCACGGTAGTGTTTGAAGAGAGTATGCAGCGGAGCTGTGTCTGAAGGTGCTGATGGTTTCGGGGTCCGTGGAGGTCTAGGCGCAGGGTGGGTAGCTGGCACTGGATTTCGTGCAGGACGAGCGAGCAGAAGCAACGGTTGGGGAAGGCATCGGCGTAGTCGGACAGGAGGATGGCGTTGATGAGCGTGGGATGGAGGATCTTTTCCAGGTCTGTGAGAGGCGGCATGATGTACGGAGCGGGGTGTCTGCCGACATGTTTGGGAGAAAGATCAGGGGGACCCGTGGCATGCGCGGATTCATCCTCAATTGTACTTTTGAGCTTGATTGTGGTGGGTAGGAGAATTCTATGGCGGGTGTAATCGAGCGGTTGGCTTTTGCGTCTTCTAAGAGCGAGTCGAAGTGGAGTTGGTGAAGGAGTTTTGGAATCTGGGGATGAATTCAACTGTATACGAGCAAAATCCCGTATAATGATATCAGAGGGAAGCCATGTTGACCGCGAAGGAAGATCACCTGCTGCTCCTTTTGCATCGCATTCGGAAAAAGCTCGTAGCCTTTTGGGTAGCGATTGAAAGGGATCAATTTTAGAATGATCGAAAAGTGTTTGCGGAGATGGGCGCCCCAAAGCATCATTGATGACAGAAGATGTCGGCCGAGTCTCAGAGACAGCATGCACCGCGCCAATAGCAGGTACATCACACGACGTCTCTAGGGAATGCCGCATTGAGGCATCCGCTTTGGGATCGATAGTGCGAGAGTCGTGTATATCTTTGTCATCCCATAACATCTCCAACGATTGCAGCAACCCAAGCTGCGCCTTTGTATCCATAATAACAACGGAAGATGATGATAGTGGAATAATGGTATTCTATGCTAAGATAACGGTAGCAGATTAGCACTGGATGTAAGTTTCCGGCTGACAGACATCCAAAAAGAGAAGAGTGATTGGCTTGCGATAGAAACGAGATTGGCGATAGACATGGGACAAGAAATATGGAGCTTGAAGCCATCGGGGTGCTGCGCTGCGTGTCCTCATTCTGTCCATTGATTTGTCGCTGCCTCATTTGCATCCACGGTTCTCTAAGACGCTACCTTTGTTGCTACCCTTGTAGAAATCGCTACCCCGAACGCATGTTCTTTCCCCAAACCCCTATCCTGGAAGGCTACGGCGAAGCCTACATTTCTTTTCCAAGAAGCAAGAAGCTGATACGCGACAAGAGAACCAAGTGTGATACCATCAAAGCAATAGTGAAAGCGATGAATAGCAATCAATTGTAACTGCCATCCTTTCTCCTGCGGGAAGAATCATTTAGCAAAGCAACAGGTAGACACGTTGTTTGCGTATGATCGCAAGGACAATGCGATTCCGGTCATTCGGGAAAGGCAACAGCGGCTGAAGGTCGAGGAAAAGGCACAGAGCCTTGAACATCAGGGATTGCTCGTAAAATAGTCGTATTCGTACAATGGTATCATTCTTCAAAGCCCAACCACTCGCCAGCGTCGCTGTCGCCATCTTCCATTTCTTCATCCACAGTGCCGTTTTCTATTTCCTTGACGCCAAAGTCGATTGCAAGTGGCGTGCTATCCTTTTTGCCCACAGGTTGAGAAAGCAGATATTCGATGCGATAGATGTTATCATCAGCTAACCTGGCAAGTTCGGCTTGAATCCTTCTTACAGCCTTCTCAACGCTTCGCAGATCTGCTTCTAAACCGCCCTTGTGCTCTTTCATCCATCGACCGTGCTTGCTGAGAAGCGATTCTATCCATACCAAGTTGAATTCCAGATGTGGGGACTCGTCGGCCTGATGTGCGACGAACCGCAGCAGTCGACCAAGGTAGACAGAAGGTAGTTCTTTAACTACAAGCGGAATATTGGTGACAGGTGTGGCTTCATAAACGCGTCGGATCAGGTTGCGCTCATTCAATCGGAATGCCATTACTAGGGCTTTGAGGTAATCCTTTTGCGCCAAAGTATCGAGAGTGGTTGCTGGTGTAACACTAATGTCGAGGTCGAATGGATCAAACTGGAACGTATTATCTAGCGAATAGATGAGCAGGCCTTCGGTAGAGGCAGCACAGAAAGCGCGGCCGGTGGGCGAAAAGGCAACGTCTGGTACCCGCACTTCAGGCCGTGTTCGCCTTGCACCAATACCCTTTTGAGCGCCGGGGAGGGTGGTATCTCGGCGGTCTTCAAGATCCGATGCTTCGCCTTGGTTATCAATAAGGCCCTCTGGACCTGCTTCAGTGAGAAGTTTGCTATTCAAGAACTCTTGTGTACCATCCAAAGATAGATTGATGGATACAGTAAACTTCTTGAGCAAAGCACCTGACTGGACATCATACAAGCAGATATACTTGCTATTGCCGCCAGCCAAGACACAAGTGCCATCTGCACTGTATTTAACGGATGAAAAGGCTTTTGTGCCGGCGACGTTGGCTGCCGTTCGTCGGTCTGACATTTTACGGCCACCAGACACATCCCGTCGCGCATCGACGCCGCTCTCCTGTGCAGCATCGGAAACATTCCAAAAGGTCAGCTGGCCATCGAGGGTTGTGACGGCAATCTGCTTCGAGTCTGGACGGAAAGCCACGCAGAGGATATCAGCCATGAGCTGTAATGGCTCGCTGGTCTGAGTGCGTGCAAAAATGTTCCAAAGGCGCACAGTCCTGTCCCAGCTTCCACTCACTAACGTACCTGCATCCGGAGAGAAGGACAGAGATGATACAGGACCTTCGTGGCCTGATAGGCGATCGAGCAGCTGGCCAGTCTGAACCGACCAGATGTGAATGTCAAAGGAATCGATGAAACCTGCGCAAACAACCTCTCCACTGGGATCGACAGCGAGCGATGAAAAGGAAAGTCTGGAAGGTGCAGTGAATGTGCGGAAATTCCTATAGCGATGCAAGTCCCATGCGCGGACAGAACCGTCAAGACTGGCTGTAAACAGGACATTGCCTTTTTTTGCAAACTCGCAGGCTGTCACGCCGCCCATGTGCTCTGTAAAGGTGACAACGCAGAAGCCCGAGTTGACGTCCCACACCTTGATCTTGCCGTCGTCTGCGGCAGTTATAATTCTTTGACCGTCTGGCGAATAGGCAATGGTATTCATCGAGTCAAAGTGACCTTGCTGCTTCAGGATGTATGATTCCGACTGCCATTCCCAGACGAGCAGCTGGCCCAGCTTTGATGCGCCAAAGGCGAGCCACTCTCCCGTCTTGTTGATGGCAACATAATCGATGTCGTTTTGCGATATGCTCAGACTGGAGATTTGGGCGAAGTCGGGCAGTTCGTGGATGAAGAAGATTCCGTGAGAAAAGCCGGTGACGAGCAGCTTGGACTCTGGGTGGAAGCTGGCGCATGTGACGTGGGCGTTGTTCTGGTGGAAAAAGTGGCGCTCTGCGATGCCCCACTGGAGGTTGTCGTCGTCATCTTCGTCGGCGTCGGCGGGCGCATCGTAGCGCAGCATGTACTTCCATGTGAAGAGGGCGCCGTCCTTGCTGACGGTGTAGATTGTTTCCTGGTCCTTTGAGAACCATGCGCCGGTGACCTCTTGGCGGTGGCCGCTCAGGGTGGTTTGCGCATGTCCCTCTTCCTGGTCAAGGCTCCATATGCGGGCCGTCATGTCCTTGGATGCGGAGAGGAAGAAGCGCGAGTCGCTCGACCATTCTATGCTCTGGACGGCATTGTAGTGACCAGTGTATACGCGGTGGCGCACAAAAGGCGCAAACTCGAGGTCACCCTCTGCGACATCTGGGGTAGAAGGTGTGTGCCATACTTGGATTTGGCGTCCGATGCCCACTGCGAAATGGCGACCCGAGGGCGAAAAGGCGAGGGAAGTCACTTCGCCGCCGAGAGAGAAGTGGTAGAGGACGATGCGGCGGGGGACATTGGTCAGGACTGCGCGGCCGTCCTGGTCGACGGAGAGAAGAAGATTTCCGCGGGGATTGAGTGCGAGGCGAACAATGTTCTTGCGATGGGCAAAGGGAAGCGTGTACGACTTTGAGCTGGGATGCGTGAGCGGGCTGGATGCGTGGGCAAATAAATATATGCGCCCACATACCTTACGAGGTCGAAGACAGTCACGCGATTGCCTACAGGCGAAAGCAGACAGGTGCCATCTGGGGTGAAGAGAAGGTTGCCTCTGCTGTAGACAGTACCTAGCAAGTTGGAGAACTGGGATCGTGTTAGTCAGGTGATTGTGTTGAGTATTGTGCACACGTATACTGGACATACCTGGAAGTCAGTCTTCATGATCGCAATAGGGTACTGGACAGCGTGACCATGGCGTTGTCCGGTATGGTCTGAAATGTATTGTACTGCAATGCGCTGAATGCAACCGTCGTCGAGTAGTAGCAAGTCCAAGTCCAAGTCCAAGTCCACAACTTTTTTCCAGCGCTCGGATCTCCATGCAGACGCGCTAGTCAGGTGGATTCCCCGTCGCGGGCCCGTGCGCGCGTGCCTGCCGCCGACTGACCGACCGCCCGACTCTCGCAGAAAGGGGAGTCGGCCCAAATTGTCCACCACCACAAACAACGATCTCTCTCTTCTACACATAGCCCACACGCTTGCTCGTTGCTGGATCACGTTTGTGTATGTAAGCAACCCACCCATCCACTCCTCCTCACCATTATCATCGTGCTCCTACTTGCACGCAGTCATCTTGGATTCGCGCCAAAGCCTCGACTCGACTACTAACACGTCCCTGTAGACCCTTTCCCCGTACCCATCCCGCATCTTTCTCAGCAGCTCTCGACACCACAACACCATGGCCGAGTCCGCGTCCCCAATTGGCATTGCCAATGTACGTATCTCCATTCTCCAGCTATGCATGCTACATGCTAATCCTCTTGCCAGCTCCCCAACCAGAGGTACCGTCTGCCGTCTCAAATGGACACGGAGCCCCCAGTCTAACGTAGCACAGGCACAAGATTGTTGCCAAGCGTGGTGCTGCTTTCACCATCATGGTAAGCTATCAACCCCCTTTACCCGCCTCGCGGATCCCCCCATCTCACACCTCTAGGTTGCTGGAGAGTCTGGCCTCGGAAAGACGACCTTCATCAACACCCTCTTCTCCACCACCATCAAGAACTATGCCGACCACAAGCGACGACACCACAAGCAGATGGACAAGACGGTCGAGATTGAAATCACAAAGGCAGAGCTCGAGGAGAAATTCTTCAAGGGTAGGTTTCTCTTTCTGAATGCTTGTAATATACCCCTAGATACAATTGCTGATACTTTGCAGTCCGCCTCACTGTCATCGACACGCCTGGATTCGGTGACTACGTCAACAACCGCGACTCGTGGCAGCCCATCATCGAGTTCCTTGACGACCAGCACGAGTCGTACATGCTTCAGGAGCAACAACCACGCCGTACCGACAAGATTGACCTTCGTGTCCACGCCTGCCTCTACTTCATCCGCCCCACGGGCCACACTCTCAAGCCCCTTGACATTGAGGTCATGAAGAAGCTGTGCACACGCGTCAACCTGATCCCCGTTGTCGCAAAGGCCGACACATTGAGCCCCACGGATCTGGCCAAGTTCAAGATGAGGGTACGTGTGCTTTTTTTTCTTGTGCACCCCCTGGCAACGCATACTAACCGCTGCTAGGTACGCCAAGTGATTGATGCTCAGGGCATTAAGATCTACACTCCCCCACTAGAGGACGACGACGCTGCCGCCATGCAGCACGCCCGCAGCCTCATCGACGCCATGCCCTTCTCCGTCATTGGCTCCGAAAAGGACGTGCAGACCAACGACGGCCGCACTGTTAAGGGTCGACAATACGCCTGGGGTGTTGCCGAAGTCGAGAACGAGGAGCACTGCGACTTCAAGAAGCTGCGCGCGATCCTCATCCGAACCCACATGCTCGACCTGATCCACACGACCGAGGAGAACCACTACGAGGCCTACCGCGCCGGCCAGATGGAAACGAGGAAGTTTGGCGAGGCACGCCCGAGGAAGCTGGACAACCCCAAGTTCAAGGAAGAGGAGGAGGCGCTGCGCAAGCGCTTTACCGAGCAGGTCAAGGTGGAGGAGCAGCGCTTCAGGCAATGGGAGCAGAAGCTTATTGCCGAGCGCGACCGCCTCAACAAGGACCTCGAGGCCAGCCACGCAGAGATCAAGCGTCTGGAGGGCGAGGTGGATGCTCTGCAAGGCAGCATCAACCGCTCTCACGGCCGCCGCTAAGCCGCTCTGGCTGCAGCCTGTGTTGTAGTACAACGGGCTGGTGCGTGCGTGGTGCGTGGCGGTGTGGCAATGATTGTCGAGATTCTTCCTCCTTGCAAGATTCCCCTTCTGTTTCGAATTGTTTGGTTGTCATATGTGTGTAATGTCGCTCTGCGATGGGGGAAGGTTTTCGGCTATGGGCAAATGTGGCACTGGACCTGGGCTAAAACAGCATGTCATAGCTTCTACTTCGTTTTTTTTTCTCTGGTACAATGTGGTATTAATTCTTGCCCCACTGTCTTCTTCGTCTGTCTGCTTTTTTGGGTGATGAATGTTGTTGGCGGGGTATGGCTAGACCTTTAGTCCGCCAAAGACTCTGTCAAGCTCTTCGCCTTGCTTTGCTTTTTGCTCGGCCTGGGGATCCAAGTCCATGAGGTTTTGTTGTTGGGGCTCTTTTCCCTTGTCCTCATCTATACCTTCTGGCTTGAGGATATGGACTCCGCTGTCCAGCCAGCCCGGCGCTACTCTTCTCTTCTCCGCCAAATCCTCTGCTCGTCGCCTGTCCTCCCACTGTGCCAGTGTCCTCCGCGCATCGTCTTCGAGCTGCTTCAAATGCGCCTGTAGCGCTGTGCACGACGAGAGAATCTGGTCCGGAGACGCAGATGTGCCTGACGCAGACACGACGTATGCGCCCGTGGATTCTTCTTGTTGCTGATGATGTGAAGGTGATGACTCGTTCTGTTGTTGCTGTTGCTGTTGCTGCTGCGAGAGAACACTCGGCGGCAGGGTCGAGGGAAGCGACTTGTATGAGTAAGGGAGGGGTGTGGCCGTGGGCAGCGAGATGAATGGCGAGACGGTGAGGGGGACTTGGGCGAGGAGGGGGTGGGGGTCTACGTAGGTTGGTTATGTCAGCTTCTCTCACGCCATAGTGGTGGGAAGAGAGAACTTGCGTTCGTCATGCATATTAGTCGTCTTTGTTAGTGGACGTGTGTCTGTGTGTGAGTTTGTGCGACCGAGGGGAATGGATGTCAAGGCGTCAATGGCAGCAGGAGCGGAGAAGATCGGGAATCATGGGGCGGTTTGGGGTGTGGGGAATAGTAGTAAGACCCAACCAAACCCGAGGAATGCAAGGTACCATCAACAAGCCTAGACCAAGGCCAACTACCGCTCCTCAGGTTTTTGCGGGGTGCATACAAGACATGCGCCACCGTTGGATTTCTGATTTCTGATCGTCCAACCGTGCAACGGGAAGAGATGGTTGTCTTGTTGGAGTGTAACACAGGCTGATTACCGGCAAATATCCAAAGTGGCGACTTGCATCGCTATTCGAGACACTCGACCATGTGCTTTCTCCGCTTTTCGACTCGCATTGCACGCAATGTCGCTTACACCATTCGCATACCACCGCCACCATGCTTCATATCGTTCATACTATTGAGGATAATGACGCTGACATTCGCGCAAGGTTTCGCCAAACATGCCCAGGTTACACCACGCAGGTTTGCCGATCGAAGTCGAAAGGCTAGAGCGCGGATTTGTTGTACTTCCATGTGCCTCGATGTATCCCGGCCAGTAGTATATGTTCAATGTATACGCATGTAGTACAAACCTGCAGCAATAAACCCACCCTCCCGCAACCATTCTCACACTCTTGACTCTCGGACAGCTTACACCCACCACTCTGACAGACGGAGAATCGCTGGCACCCGAGATAAGTATGACGCGGTCAGGCACAGACACCGGTCTTGTGTGTCTCAGCGTGCCGTGCCGAGCGGATGCCGTCACTCAGCAGTTACAGTCAGACAGTCCTAGGCTTAAGATTAGGTTGCGGAGCGCGTAACGAGGCTGGGTTGCGCGGGTGCGGCTGAGACAAGACGTGCCCATAGCATGCGGGAAAGAAGGCGTCTAAGTATCTAGATATCTATACATGTGTAACACATGTAACTATATACTAAACCGCCACACGCTAGTAGAGTGGATAGTCTCCATCGCGCTTACGTAGGTGTATTCCACGAACTCCCAAGCATTTCTAGACGACATTGTGAAACACCTTGGTCGCCCCATCCCACCCGCTGCTGGTCTTAAAACATGAAACTTGTTTACATGGCGGGACCCAGCAGTGCCCCCCATCGCGCCCCCAGTAGTTGTCGTCGATTGTGTGATGTGCGTGCGGTGATTAGCTGTCTTGGATCACCAGCCCTTTTGAGCAGCACAAGAGTCCTTGGCCTTCTACGCCTCCGCCATGCATTCTAGCGAAGACTTGCACTGACTAGTGCACGTTGCTTGGCCCAATTATGTACCGCATGCACAGAAGTAAGGGCGAATTCGGCAAATTACGCTGTAGTTCCTCCGTGTCTGACGTGGACTTTCACCAGATGGTGCTCCATTCGTACTCAACTACTATATGTCTCTATACATGCTGTCATGCTAAACTGCTCACTAAACGGAACACGGCACCGTTGCGCAAGCGGAAGGATGGGTACCGAACTCGGAATTATTTCTCATCATGACAAAGCCGCAAAAGCAATGGGTACATGCTCCGTCTGTCAATATATCAGCCCTCCGCAACAACATGGTGTCGGGCGTTACTGCACGTGTCCTGTATCAGTAGCACGTGTATGGCCAGATAAGTACATGCAGGCGCGAGGAGCCGACAATTAGATGAATAAATGGCCGTCTTAATTGCAGGGCAATGGAAGGCCCGAGGCGGCGTGGTGAGTGACGCGAGGCGAGGCGACAGCAGACACAATATAATAGATTGGTAGTGAGCAGCAGTGTGGAGAGACCGAGTCGCCTGGTAGCGCCGCAAAGTCGACGACACTGCCACTGGCCTTGGGGCGAGTCACCGGAACTGGCTTCAGGGAGCCGTTAGCAAAAAGGACGTGCGAATGCGGTCGAAGAGAGGGCTTGGGTGCATGGGTGAGAGTGGGATTGTGTGATGAAAGGATGAGTTCCAAGAGTTGTTTCCAGCCGCTTAAACGGCGCTAGGCCGGTTGGGGCAAGCCTCTTGGATCCCAAACGGGCTATAGCAGCGTCGCCAACGGCAAATGAGCTGGATTCTCGGCTTTAAGGCAATCTACATCAATCAACTCCCCCATGTCGCCCTTATTGCAGCATATTAACCACCTGCCCTAGCCCTTGGCGAGGTCACGTTGACCACCTCCGCGCCCAATCGCACCGCGTCTCATGCTAATCCAACCTGCTCGCGAGACCCACCGTTCTCGAATCCCATCTTCTGTGCCTGGCTCAAGGGGCCTGTTCTGCCGCCTCCAGATGCAACTCCCCAGGTAGTGGCTTGGCCCTATTGGCGTCCACCCTACCTTCTATGCATTCGATAGAAGCGTCTAGGGGGGGTGTGATGGTGGCAGCTTCAAAATGTATATAACCACCATGGCACCCTGGCATGGTCCTCCAGCACGCCAGCTTTCCCCTCCGCTCATTTATCCCCCCTCAACATGAAGGGCTCTTCTTTTGCAAAGGCAGCTGCGCTGCTTTCTTCTCCTTTCGCCTCTCTGGCATACGCTCAGGAGACTTTTACCCATGCTGCCACCGGCATCACCTTTTGGCGCCAAGTGGTCAACAGCGCTGAGACTGCTGGTGGCCTCGAATGGGGAATGGCCCTCCCCGAAGCCGCGACTGGCAACAACTTGGACTACATTGGTTACATTGTAAGTCTACCAAAAATACATACACATATTATCTGCCTAGTTTTGCCGTTTCTAACACCCTGCTCCAGAAAGGGTCCCTCACCTCCGGCCAGGGTTGGTCCGGTTTGAGTCACCGTGGCGGTATGCCCGATGCTCTTCTTCTCGTGGCCTGGCCCGACAAAGATGCTGTCAAGGCTGGCTTCTACCATGCAGCGTCAGTCTAGTTCCAACATGGTTGTCAACCCTTCCCACTAACCAAGTACAGTGGTTACACAGCTCCCGTCGACTACACTGGCAATGCCACTCTGAGCACAATTTACCAAAAGGTCTCTGACACCAACTTTGAGTACATTTATCTGTGCAAAAGCTGTTGGGCCTGGAACCAAGGAGGTGCCGAAGGCTCTCAACTTCCAACTGGCGAGGTGCAGGTCATTGGATGGGCTCAGCACGATAAGGTCTACTCCGGCACTTGGGTCCAGCACAACAAGGGCCAGGGTCTCTTTGGTGCTCAAGTTGCCCCGGCCAGGAGCGCAAAATACCCTGACTGGGTCAAACTGGCCAACCCCCCCGCTGGCTCACCTACACCCTCACAACCTGGTGCCACCCCTACACCAACTGCAGCATGCCAGGGTTCTCCCGCTCCCAGCGGTTCCTACGACTACATCGTCATCGGCGGTGGTGCTGGAGGTATCCCTGTGGCTGACAAGCTTTCCGAGTCTGGCAAGAGTGTTCTCCTGCTCGAGAAGGGCCCGCCATCTCTTGCTCGCTTTGGTGGAAAGATGGGTCCTGACTGGGCTCTCAGCAACAACCTCACCCGCTTCGACATCCCCGGTCTCTGCAACCAGATTTGGGTCGACTCTGCTGGTGTAGCCTGTACCGATATTGACCAGATGGCTGGCTGCGTCCTTGGTGGCGGTGCTGCTGTCAATGCTGCGCTTTGGTGGAAGCCAGTTGATATCGACTTCGACTACCAATTCCCTGCTGGCTGGAAATCATCCGATGTCAAGCCCGCCATCGACCGCGTCTTCCAGCGCATCCCTGGAACAGACACTCCTTCGGTCGACGGCAAGCGTTACAAGCAAGAAGGCTTCAACCTTCTCTCCAGTGCCCTTGGTGCTGATGGCTGGAAGAGCGTTACTGCAAACAGCCAGCAGAACCAGAAGAACAGGACTTATTCTCACGCTCCCTTCATGTACGAGAACGGACAGCGTCAGGGTCCTCTCGGCACTTACATGGTTTCTGCGCTCAAGAGGTCAAACTTCAAGCTCTGGACAAACACCATGGCTCGCCGTGTCATTCGCAACGGCGGAGTTGCTACTGGTGTTGAACTCGAGAGTGGCGTTGGTGGCACCGGATACTGCGGTACTGTCAACTTGAACCCGGGTGGCCGTGTCATTCTTTCCGCTGGTTCTTTTGGAAGCACTAAGCTTCTCTTCCGCAGTGGTATTGGACCAAAGGACCAGCTCAGTGTTGTCAAGGGCAGCGCTCGCGACGGCGCTACTATGATCCAGGAGTCTGACTGGATCAACCTTCCTGTCGGACAGAACCTGAACGACCACGTCAACACCGATCTCGTCATCAAGCACCCCAACATTTCCAACTACAACTTCTACGAGGCGTGGAACACCCCTATCGAGGCTGACAAGAACCTGTACTTGAGCAAGCGCTCAGGCATCCTCGCTACCTCCGCCCCCAACATTGGTCCTGTTGCTTGGGAAATGATCAGGGGATCTGACGGAATCGACCGATCCATCCAGTGGACTGCTCGTGTTGAGGGTCCAGGAGCTAATGACACCAACCACCTCACCATCTCTCAGTACCTCGGTCACGGTTCTACCTCTCGAGGTGCTCTGTCCATCAACGGTGCTCTCAACGTGGTTGTCAGCAAGTCACCATACTTGAACAACCAGGCTGATACCGATGTCGTCATTGCGGGAATCAAGAGCATGATCAAGGCCATCAAGAAGAACCCCCAGATTGAGTTCCAGGTTCCCAATGTTAACCAGACGGTCGAGGAATACGTCGCTAGCCTGCCAAAGACCCCATCTGCGCGTCGCGCCAATCACTGGATTGGTACCGCTAAGCTTGGAACTGACAGTGGACTTACTGGCGGAACCTCGGTTGTTGACTTGAACGCTCAAGTCTATGGAACAAAGAACATTCACGTCGTCGATGCTTCCATCTTCCCTGGGTGAGTCCCCATACACTTCACTTTTTTGATCCAAAAACTAACCTGATGCAGTCAAATCTTCACCAACCCTACTTCTTACATCATCACCGCCGCAGAGCACGCAGCCGCCAAGATCATTGCTCTTGGTCCTAGCACTGGAGGTGGATCGTCTGTTTCATCCAAGCCAGTCAGCTCTGCTCCCGCTTCATCCAAGCCAGCCAGTTCTGCTCCCGCTTCTTCCGCCAAGCCAACCAGCGCTACTCCCACCAAGTCATCGGCCCAGGCTACCCCAACCGCCGTAGCGAGTGCCTGGCAACAGTAAGTGACTCCACTGTCTTTGGATATCAAATATAAACTTACACGGCAATAGATGCGGTGGCCAAGGTTGGACCGGCCCTACAGCTTGTGTCAGCGGATACAAGTGCTCCTTCAACAACACTTACTACTCTCAATGCATCCCCGCATAAGAGATCTCTAGTCATACCCTAGCATGAGAATTGCAGGGACGTCGTATATATGGGGCTTCATCTCTTTTTGTATATATCTTCATTTCTCTGTAATTGAATCGTTCAGACCGTTGCCATTTATATGCCGAATTCTTGCTCTCAAGTGATATTTCAGACTTGGCAATGCGTCCAAGAATAGAACAAACTGCGCAGTGTGCTCACGTGATTAACACGCCCTTAGCGTGAAACCCATGACATGACCGACCTCAGCACTCCCCCGCATGCTCATCCTCTCTTTCATCGCCATCACCTGTGTCATTGCTCACTCTCTGTTGCACTGTTTCTCCATAGTCCCAAATCATCCCAAATCCCTAAATCCCCCAAACAAAACACAAATGCCATCAAATTGCCCCGCAACCTCTTCTGCTGCCAAGCGTGACAACGACGCGTGGATCAATGCTACAGAGCTATTCCATCACCGCCTGCAGTCGAGCCCCAAGGAAGATTGGGACCGCTTAAAACTATGCTGGGGCTACATGGACTGCGGTGATTGCCACAGGAGTAAAGGTCATTGCGGGTGGTGCGCTATTGTACGTTTTTTTCCATCGTCTCTATCATTACCCGTGGATATATTCCGCCAGAAATGAACCTTGTTTTTTTTGTGAAAGAGAAAAAAATTAAATTATGGTTTAATCGGATTGACGAAGACTGATGCGGTGACAATAGTCTTCAACGTGTCTTCCCCTCCCGCTGGACGGTTTCTCGAGGGCTTTTCCGCTTTTGTCACCTATTCGCCACCATTCTATCTGCGCGCTGGGATCCGAGCGGTTTGAATTGCGGACTGCGGGGTTGGGATGTCAGGTTTCTACTATCACTTTTTTGACGTCCCTCGTTACGATTTTTTGTACGTTGTTTGGGGTGTTGGTGCTTTATGGGGTTTCCAAGTGCGTTGGCTGGGTGGTTGTGGGGACTAGGGCGAGGCGTGGTGGGTGGGTTGTCTATGAGGATGGGAGTAGTGGGTTATGGGTGAGGGAGAGGGAGGGGTGGGGGACGTTGTGGAGGAGGGTTGGTGGGAGGCAGAGGGAGGAGGATGTGCTGGAGGTGGATGAGGGCACGAGGCGACGGGGGTTCGTTTGGTGGGGTGCGGCAAGGGAGGAGAGGAGGCCGTTGCTCCGATGAAGGTTTATGAGGTATTGTATGTCTTATTGGAGCTTCTTGTATGTGTTGTAGCGCGGTACAAGATCGAGCTCAGAAGACCAAGGGTGAGCCTGCAATCAAGCCAGTAGAGTAAAGCTGAAACCTAATCGCTGCCAAACAATTGATTGAAGAAGGTATCTGTCGACTCCGAGCAGCGGTAGCACGCCGGAGGTATCTGCAAAAGCCACGATGGTGGCGCACTTTCACTCCAACTCGAATTCACGTTTGATGTTTACGTCACTAGACGCTCCCATGGCTGCCCTGTGCACTGTTCTTTTCTCTCTCACTGTGAAGTGGTCTGCAAACGCTCTCACCTCACCCAGCGTCCAGGCTTCTCCTAGTAGGATATAATCCTTCTACCGGTAGCGAGTATATCTCCCACCATACTTTCTTCCAAATTTCTTTTACAACTCATTATCAACTGCTCATCATCAACCGCCAGATATGGCCAAGAAGACCCCATCCAACCGTCCCACTACATCCCGAAGGGTCAACAAAACTACTCCTAGCGACACTCGTGTCACTGGTGCCGTAGAATCTCTCGTCGAGTCTCAGATCTTATGTGAGGACACGAGCTTCTCAGAGAACATCTCTCCATACCACTCTCGTGGGCGTCTGACGCCAACTTCACCATCAATCGTCGATCTCGAGAGCGACAGTGAGAGCGTTAAGAAGTGTGAGGACTTCAGGCCTTCCCTTCACAGCTTCAACCAACTTGCGGAGGCTTTCGCGTCCCCCTCATATTACGCGTCGTACATTGATAGGACTGCTATGGTCAAACAGTTGAAAGAGCGTATGTCTGAGATGAAGGAGAAGTATTGTGTCGCTTTCGATGCGTCTATGTCTGAGCTGGAGGAGAAGCTTGCTACAAATCCTGATCAGATTGGCCATTCTGACGAAGAATATCCTGATCTGGACGACGAATTGTCCAAGGACGAGGAGCAGGATACCGCGCAGGCGGAGCGTCATAAAGCGGAGCGAATCGCGGACGATGCTAAGGCCTCAACTATCTCCCGTCTTAAGAAGAATTCTATTCTTGAGGACACTTCGAAGCCTGTCAAGCAAACCCCGTCGGCTACTGCGAAGTCTTCGAACGCCAAAGTCGCCCCCATTGCGGATCCTGCAACCTTTCACGCCCCATCGCTCTCAGCCAAACACGATGAGACTCGGGGCACCAAACTGGCCAACGCACTCTTCAAGTTTTGTATAAACAGTCCAGAAGATTTCACTGCAAAGGAAGCATACAACGTCTTGCGCATGTGTGGTGGCGATGCAGATTGCGCCCTTATACTATACCAGCAGGCCGCCGATGATCCAAGTAAGCTCAAGCAGACGTTGAAGAGGTGGATGTCCTCGCATCCAGAGAACGACGACAGCGGAACAGCCCAACTTTGCAACGAAGCCAACGAGACTGGTATCAAGGAAGAGTACTGTGAGAGTGAGGCGTCTGATGACACTGCCCACTCGGATAAGGATCATCATGACGATGCAGACGACACATGGACAGACGATGTCTGGGGTACAAAGACTGCTATTCAGCATGTTAAGGACTGCTTGAACACATGGTGCAACGGTCGCTGCGTTGAGGAGCTTGCTCAAGAAGTAGATCCAACCACTGTTCGCCATGGCTCGACTAAGTTGGAGAAGGATGACAATACTGCTCAGTATATCGGTATTTGCTCGTGTGCATGGCCTAGAATTGGGTCTTGCCGGGTCTGTTCCGAGCTTTCCCGCCAGGATATCCACCAAGACGACTCCGACCCCAAGACCGCCTCCGCTTTCGGCCAGCAGGACGTCCCCGATGACACTACCAGTGCCTTCACAGGCAAGCTTTCAGAGCCAACCGATTATACCGTCAGCTACTGGGCCACCATCGAGCACGAAGGCCAAATGGTTCACATCCCGATCGACAGCAGCAATGTCACCGGCCCCGAGAAATCCATCATCGAAGGCGCCGCTGGTATGAACAAGGTCTGGAAGTGGGTTCAGGAGAAGGGTCTCATGGATATGGTCAGCCTCCAGGATGCATTCGACCTGGCCAAGGATATGCATGTTGAGTCTCCAACGGTTGTTGACAAGGCCTGCCAGACTGACGGCGAGGGAGATGATGACTCGGAGTGTGTTCCTTCGTCTTCTTCTTCTGGTTCCTCTGCCTCTGAGATCCCTTGGGGTGCGGTACCCGCGCCTCGTGATTGGGCGACTTCGAAGACCATCCTAGGCTATGCTAAATAGGTGGTTTCTTCCGATCTGTCTCTTCAAGTTGACTTGTAGCCAGTATGCGATGCATGGATGTACAGGCGAGGTATGGCTTCTTTTGCCATATGGGTTTCTTTCTTCAGCTCTAAGTGAGCGGCGGGCAAAGATCAAGCCCATCTATATCTGCGATTGATTTTCTTGCTTTCGAATACTCGAGTGCTTCTGAGATGCATGCACTGGTGGTTTACCTGGGAACGGAATTTTGCGGCACGAGACAATGGATTTTCATCTCAGTGCGGAATTTGTAGTTAGATATTCCGGATAGTGGAATACATATATGAAATCTTAAACTGATGTTTCATGATGTGAGGTCGTGTTGGTGATACTAAATCTGAACTTTTGTTTTGGCTCATATATACAAATCTACCACGTTTACACTGAAGCGTTCATTACCTTTGTATACCGCAGAGCCGCAGTCCTTGACCAAAACTTCTTGAAACCTGTGTCTTACGCTATTCTGTTTGCGCTCGGTTGTTTGACAACCGCGGAGATGTCATGCCACAGACATTGCAAGGATGGTCCAAACTAAATGATTCA
The DNA here is from genome assembly GCF_000523455.1 of Bipolaris oryzae ATCC 44560. Lineage (NCBI taxonomy): Eukaryota > Fungi > Ascomycota > Dothideomycetes > Pleosporales > Pleosporaceae > Bipolaris > Bipolaris oryzae. Next base: position 135,091 of record NW_006911316.1, on the reverse strand, counting down.
AATTAAGTTTCGGTTATCGAACGCTTACATCTCCCGGACGGATACTCTATCCTCAAACTTTCACCTTGAGATTCAATCCCGTGATGCTCACTCTGCCCAAAACTAAAATAGAGCTACCCAGCAACACTGCTGTAGCTGCAAACATCTGTGCACTCAGGTAGCCTCCACCGTAATTCTGTATCAAGGCTCCTGCAATCGGAGGCCCGATAAAAGTACCCAAGCCCACAATAGCAAGGCCCTGACCATTCCTGGTACCTACTTTACTCATATCCTTCGTAAGAGTGGTCATGACTGCCGGGAAGATGCCCTGAAAGCCAGCGACGAAGAAGCCATAGCATACAGCCCAGGCATATAGCCCTTGCTCGCTCTTGACCAGCGGCCAAAAGAACAAGACGAGTGCCGAAACGAAACAAAACGGTATGAGGATATTGTATGGCCCCGTGTACTTGTCCGCAAACCAAGATGGCACCAGCCGACCGAGCACGCCAATGCCGTTGAGAACCAGCAAGACATTGATCGAAGTCTCGTACGGCAAACCCAGAATATCAACCGCAAAAGACGAGATGTAATAAAACGCAAAGTACTGGCCCAGCGCAATGAGAAACACACCCAGCAAAAAAACACTATACGGCAACTCGGCAAAAGCACTAAGCTCCAGCACCGGCCCCGACTTGCGCGGTGGCAGTCTAGGCTTCAAAAGACAACTGTACCCCGTCCCCACCGCCAACATCATAAACCCCATGACCCTCACCGTCCAGGGAAACCCAATCCGCGGGAGCAACTGCCTCGCCACGGTCGGATAAACCAGCCCGCCCGTTGCACTCCCCGACGCCATGATCGCGAGCGCCACACTCCTATTCCTAGCAAAATACGTACTCACAAGACTCAGCACGGGCGCAAATTGCATGCCATTTCCCAGCCCCGTCATCAGGCCCTGGGCCAGGAAAAACTGCCAGTACCTCGTGCACAAACTCGTCATGAACATGCCTAGCGCCGACACCAGCATCCCCGGGACCGCCGACCAGTAAAAGAAGCCTGCGTCGAAAAGGCGGCCCGTAAGCATGCCCAGGGCGAAGTGGCCGAGCATTTGGAAACTCCCGATCCACGAGACGGCCGAGGGTTCCAGGCCCAGGTGCAAAGTGTAGTGCTGTTGGAAGACGCCGAAGGTGGCGATCATGCCCCAGGTGTTGAAGACGACGAAGTGGCCGCATAGGGCTTGGGTCCAGGCTTTTGTGCCGCCGTCTGGGGGTGGGCCCGGGTCGATTATGTCGGCGTTGGAGCGGGCGGTGATGGTTTTGGCGAGGCCGAGGATGGTGTGTTTTGTGCGAGAGGCGTGGGAGGTGTGGGTTGGGGTTCTGGTTATGTTGGGTTCGGGTTCAGGTTGGGGGTGCGAGGGAGCTTTGATGGAGGTGTAGGCTGGTGCATTGTTGGGTTGGGTGGCAGGAGTATTAGTTAATTGCTCGGGGGTTGGAGCCAGGGCTTTCTCGATGTCATGATTTGGTGGCATTGTGGAAGCACAGTGAGCTGGTCATCAAATCCAGAGAGGGGAGGAAGTGAAGTTGAGGAAAACACCAATACGGAGCACGACTAGTAATATAGCATCGAGACGGTAAAGAGGAACCACAGTCACTCGGCGATTTATCCGACGGTGAGCCAAGTGGGTAGTTAGTTAGTGGAGCCTCCCCGCCCATCGGCCGCGGAAACTAGTCGAAATCCGATTGTGGAGGTTGGTGCTATTGGCATTGGTGGGGATAAAAAAAAAGGCGGTAGCCATGCGTTATGCTAAAACCCGGCTAGTTATACATTTTGCAATCTCTAAAAAAAGCCTACCTACTAACTTCTAGCATGAGTGCATCCTGAACTTGGGAATGTCCAAAACCTGTTTAGATTTGCACATCCTGAAGCTCCAATACTCTTCTTGCTACCTTGACCGGATGATTACTGGAGTCACAGCGTAATATAGAGTACTTGAAAAGCTGCATTCATAATGCGCGAGTCGTGCATTACGGGGCTTGGCACGCCCTACATGTTGAGACAACGCCCTCGATGGACTCTGTACTTTGGAAACATGACGCTTGAACTTTGCCACTATGCAGAACTCAGCGATCGGTATGACACCACCCGTCTCTATCTCGATTGGTCACCTACGAAACAGTCTGGAGTCTTTATTCTCAAGTTGGCCTTTTTTTCCGCCTGAGCATTCACTCGTCATATTCAGCATCTCAGTGGTATTAGTCATGTACCCGGTATATTTTACTGGATAAATATGAAAACCACACGCCAGCTGCCTAGCAGCCCTTTTGCAGTACGCCTACTCTAACATTGACTTTCAACATAGATACTATGCACATACTGTCCATGCTCTTCATAAACAAACCAATCAAGCCTTGGAGGCGTGCTCGTCAAACAGCTTCTTCTGCTTTTCCCACTCCTTCTTCATCTTCTTCAAACGTGCCTTGGGCACATCAGCGCCATCCTTGTCCTTTGTTGGCAAGCCCTCGTCGTCCCACGCACTGTATTCCTCCGTCTTGAACATATCCTTGGGGTTAATCTTGGCTTGTTCAGCAAGCTTGGCTTTTTTCTCCGCCTCTTCGCGCTCGCGCTTCAGCTTCGCTTCCGCTTTCTGGCGGGCGATTTCCTCTTTTTGAGAGCGTGCGGCTTGCAGTTCGGCATCAACAGGACGTACCATTGCAGGCGCGTTCTCGCGATCTTCAAGGTAAATGCCGAGGTCCCAGAGATGGGTGTCGCGCAGCTGGTCGCAAAGGTCTAGGTAGTCTTTTGCCGGAGCCTTCTTCTTGGCTAGGTTTTGCAGATTCTCCTGGAATGTGGATAGGACCTCTGCGTACGGGAGTGCTTCGATATCCTGCTTCTGTGTGGGGTTGTGTTGCGCAATGATGGATTGTAAAACCTCATCCGAGAGGTCGCCAGCGATGGCGTGTTGGCGTACGTCGTCGCGTTCCCGTGATACGGCGTATACATGCTCTTTGGCCGCCGAGGGAATGTCGATACCTGCCCAGCCAATGCCGCCGTCGTATGGGTCTGCTGAACCGTCCAGTCCGAATATGCGGACAATGCGAGTGATGTAGCGGGCGACATCGAACGACACAGAGTCGCTGAGACCAGCCTTGTCTGCAGAGTTGTAGTCTGTAATGAGTCCCGAAATTGCGCGCATGGCCGTGGGGGTATCAAAGGAGTCGGCCAGAGCGCTATGAACCTTTTGTTTGGCAGATTCGAACGACTTGAGAACTTTGTCATCTTCTGCGCCAGTCGAGGCGATGTTGGGGTTTACTTCCAGATCACGGACTTTGTAAAAAAAGTTGGTGACGTAGCTCTCCCATGACGATCCAGACTTGCGCATGTCTGGAGTAATTTCGACACCATCATGCCAGCCTCCAAGCAAGAAGATGACGCGCAGGCTGCGCGCATTCCAGTCGCCGCGACCCAAGGCCTCGCGAATGGTGGTAAAGTTCTTCAGGGACTTTGACATCTTAGAGCCAGATATTGACAAATGACCCATGTGAAGGAAGTAGTTCACCCATTGGGTTGGGCGCCCGTCTTGTGACCAGTACGCTTCTGACTGGGCCAGCTCATTGTCGTGATGCGGGAAGCAAAGGTCAATACCGCCGCTATGGATGTCCATCTGTTCGCCCAGGACTGCTGAGGCCATAACGGAGCACTCAATGTGCCATCCTGGTCGGCCAGGACCCCAGGGGCTTGGCCACGCCGGCTCACCAGGTTTACTTGACTTCCAGAGCGCAAAGTCTGATTCGTTTCGCTTTTCCGACGTCTTGACTGACGACAGTGCGCCTTCGCCATCGGCTTGCAGATTGGTGTCGCCTCTGTTCCACGGCTCTAGACGTGCATAGTGGTTGCCCTCTCTCTTTTCAAAAGCCTCAATGTCAAAGTAGACAGATCCATCAGAAGTGCTGTAAGCCATGCCATTCTTGATGATCTTTTCTACAAAAGAGACAATCTGGTCTCCGTACTCGGTTACTCGCGTGACTACATCTGGGTCTAGCACATTGAGAGCTCGCATGTCCTCGTTGAACCGAGCCTCGTACTTTTTGGTAAGAGTTGTGAAAACGGTGTGGTCACTGGCATCAATCGAAGAGCCGTAGAGGGAGTCGAGATAGGGCAGCAAGACATCTTCAGCGCCAGCATAGAATACTTCAATGTCTTCGGGTGTCGATTTTGACGGTGCTAGCAATGAAGTGACTGCAGTACCAGCTGTTCGAAGATGCATCTTGATTTTGGCTTCCTTGTCGCCTGCAGGGCCGACGCCATCGACTGACTTGCCTTGGATGACATTGGCGTACTTTTGAGCGGACTCTTCGTTGAAGTTGCCAATGGTCACGTCTTCGCTAAGAAGGGGGAGATTCTTCTTGACATATGCATCAAACGCCTTTATTGTCGTGTTGATGACCTCCTCTGTGATGGTTGGGTTGTCTGCTTTGAACTTGGCGAGGAGGTGCTGTTGACGGCCTCGCAGAATAATCTTATCATCGACGTCTGTAATATTTTGAACAAACTTGACATTGTATCCGTAGTAATGGGCCAATATCCTCCGGAGAATATCGTTGGTGACGTAGTTGCGAGCATGTCCCAGATGGGCATCATCGTAGACTGTCGGCCCGCAGCTGTACCATTTGACCTCTTTGCCTTCTGGGTCAATGGGAACGAAGTCGTTCTTTGATCTGGTCAACGAGTTCCACACTTTGAGTTTGGCGGGGCTGGAGCCCTGTGGCTGTTTCCATGGTGGCTGGGTGCGGGCTGGAGTCGCCATTGCGGCGAGACACCTGGGAATGCGCTGACTCTGGTTTATTACCCGACTAGTTTTGGAGAGCAGAAGTGGGGAAGACGACTTGACGGTGCGGGACAGAGACCGGAACGCCAGTACCATCAATGTGACGAGGCACTGTGGTGACAAGGAGTGACAGTGCAGTAGTCCAAGTGAGTAAATAAGTAAAAAAACAATGAGGCCAGGTGTAAGTAGATTGATTGGCTTGCTGCTTACGGGTGAGTCAATCAATCTGTAGTAGGGGAGTGTCACGCTGTGTGGGTGGTCTCTGGCCGAACCCTCCATAATCCCTGTCAGCAAAATCTTGGCGCTCCTAGCCAATCACAGTGCCCAAAGCTCCCCGCCGAATATCTCTGTGCATATGCGACGCTTCCCTTGCGAGTTTTGCATCTTCTTGTACATTCACCTCGCCATCTTTGCAGCCTGTTCCCCGCGTCGTCGCTGCCCGTATTGCCTGCAAAAGACACAATGGCGCCTGTTCCCTCGCCCTTTCTCGACCCGGGAGCGTATGCGACAGCGGACAATCTTGGTATCCTGCAATTGCGCCGTGATCACCTCATCCCAGCCCTCCTCAAGCCCAACGCCGACTCTGACTACGCCGAGGGAAAAGTAGAGAATACACGCTTTGGTTCTTTTCCCCACAGCACGCTTGTTGGCCAACCATGGGGCACGCAGATTCTCGCATCCGTCGTCGATACTGGATCGCGCGGCAAGTCTAAGAAGAGGAAGAGAGACGGCAAAGATGAGAGCGAGGGCACAGTGGCTGCCGAGCCAGAAGTGGGCAAGAAGGATATTGTCAAGGCGGCGACGGCGAGCAGTGGATTTGCGCATCTGATACCGCCCACGCCAGAGATGTGGACCTTGTCTCTTCCACATCGCACCCAGGTTGTATACACGCCCGACTACAGCTATATTCTGCAGAGGCTGCGCGCAAGGCCAGGCGATCACATCATCGAGGCGGGCGCAGGGAGCGGAAGCTTCACACACGCTGCTATACGCGCAGTCTACAATGGGTACCCGGGCGCCCGCAACGCCCTCGACGAGCCCCACGGCGAAGAAGAAAACGCAGTAGGCATGTCCAAGAAGCGGAAGCGCAAGACGCGAACTGGCGGCGTCTACAGTTTCGAGTACCACGAACCACGCGCAAACCAACTTCGAGCCGAAATCAAAGACCACGGCCTCGAACCCCTCGTCACAGTGACCCACCGTGACGTCTACAACGACGGCTTCGGTCTGGACAACTCGCCAGGCCCAGACGCCGACTGCATCTTCCTCGATCTCCCCGCTCCGTGGCACGCACTCAAACACCTTACGCGCTCCCCTCCCTCCACCGCTGCCCTGAACTCGGTAGCCACCGACACATCCACACCCACCTCTGGCGAGAACGACCCTACCACACCCACAGCGCAACCCACAGACGCAAATCGCAAACCCTTTGCCACCCCCCTCAATCCCCGCAATGCAGTCCGCATCTGCACCTTCAGCCCCTGCATCGAGCAAGTCACCAAGACCGTCTCTGCCCTGCGCACCCTCGGCTGGCAGGAAATCGACATGGTGGAGATCAACGCAAAGCGCCTCGACGTGCGTCGCGAGCGCGTGGGGCTGCAGGAAGAAGGCGTGAGAGGCGGGAATGCGCATCCTGCAAACGTGCAGGAAGCGGTGCAGCGTCTGCGCGACGTAGAGGGCCGTGCTGCCGTTTTCCACAGCATGCAGCGCGAAAAGCAGGAGGAGGTGATGCGCAAGGCCGAGGCGAAGAAGAGGGGTGAGAACGTTGATGGGGAGGCGGACAGCGGTGCTCGCAAGGGCAAGAGGAAGTTGGAGGGCGTGCCCCCGAGCAAACACGATCGGTTGGCACAGACTAAGAAGAACTTTGAGACGAGGCCATTGTACAAGGAGGGCAGACTAGTTCACCGAACAGAGCCAGAGCTTAAGACGCACACTTCGTATCTGGTCTTTGCTGTCTTGCCCAGAGAGTGGTCCAAGGTGGATGAAGAAAAGGCCAGGAGGAAGTGGGGATAATGTTGAACAGTGCCACGCATTACGAGGATATCGTTAGTAATCAAGAAGATACCCATTGTTGTACTGAAGGGATATATATATACAGACTACCCTGGACTCTGGAATATGAACCTTTGATTATCAAGCATATACGTATACCGAAAAAAATAGCCATTGACCTGACATGATTTAACGAAAAGAAAATGAAAGCACTCCTGACAATGGATACTCCTTATCCCCATACCGCATCCTTCGCCCTGTGACTGCCCGCTCTTCCTGGAGGCGTACTGATGACGTGTGTCCAGGCTTCATCGCCATCAATGAACAACCGATACGTGACAAAGCTCTGTTCGCCATGCTCGGGCGTCGTAATTTCAACGGCACCAAACTTGCTGTTGCCATCAGGAAGATACTTCAAGCACACATCCTCGTCGTTAATCTCCTTGTACGTGCGGAAGGGGAGGTAGAACATGCTCAGTGGGCTAGTGCTGAACTCGTGTACCGTGGCGCTGATGGGCCATTTGCCGTCCTTGGGCGGTGGGAACGAGGTGGCAGCAAACTCATGGCGATCACCGCTTAGCACCACAACACCAATATCATGTGTAGATGACATATCCCATGCAGCTTCCAGAATCATCCTGCGTTCAGACAAATGACCGCCCCATGTGTCTTCGGACCCAAACTGCCAATTCTTAGTAAAGGGTGTGCCAGTGACAATGAATTTCCAGTGTACGCCGGCTGGCGGCTCCTTCTTGACCCATGAAAGAAGATCAGATAGCTGTTGGGCACCCAGCATAGTCTTGGAAGCGTCCCAGGGGTCTTTGTTAGCAGGGCTGCGGTATCGGCGAGTATCAAGGAGGAAAAACTCGGCAGGACCTTGAGTAAAGGAAAAGTAAGTGACACCCGGGCGATGGGGAGGTGGATTGGGAGCAGCGTTGTAGTGTGTAAAGGCATCGTAAGCTGGAACCGCTACACCCGTCATGTTGCTATTCCACTGGATATTTGGTCAGCAAGATAGATACGAGAACATTCATGGCGTAGCGACTGACATCATTCTGAATCTCATGATCATCAATGACATGGATCCAGGGGAGATTTCGACTGACTGCTGGCCAAGATGGCGAAGAATATACTTGACGGTACTCGCGCCTGTAAGTCTCGACGTCACTGCCGGTACGGTGTGGGACATCAACGTAGATAAAGTCACCGAGGAAAAGCATAAAATAAGGTTTGAGTTCGGGAAGCCAGCGTGCAAGGTGCTTCATGCCCGGGAACTCGAGGGGATGTTGGAACGGCGTGTATGGTACGCGGGGTTTGATGCAGCTCGAATGGACGAAAGTGTATTTATTGTCTTTGAGCAGTGAAATGTGACCCGGCCGTGGTGCAGTTGTGAAGGTCCCAGTAATGTTACCACGCGACGTCTCGACAATGTACTCGTAAGCCAGGTCGGGGCGTAAATGGTCGAGGCTGAGGACAGTGGTAAAGTCAGTCTCGTTGGTGAGCCAGTAGTCTGGCTGGCTCGCGCGGTGTGTTTTGTGCATCCAAGAGCGTTTGGTTTCGTCGATAGATCGATAGAGAACCTTCACATCAAAGGCAAAAGGCTCTCTGACCAGAATCTTCGCACTATTCTCCGACACGTATCCGACACGGGCAAAGCTCGCGTCATGGCACTGGTGGAGCAACGGCGCGCGATAAACGACGTCCAAGGCCATAGCAATTAGGGCCATGTTAATACCAAAGGTGATCCAGCTCCATAGCGCTGACGAAGGGCTCGGGAGCCCAGTGAGAAGAGTGCGCAGTACCTTGGGCTCCCTCTCCTCATACTGAACTGTTTCCTGGACATCTAGCTCCTGCAACGGACCCTCGTCTGCGCCGTCGATGAGCTTGATGTCGTCGCTCGAGTCATCGCTCTTGCCGCCCACGGTTTCCTTGACGATGATGTCGAGCTCATCGGATATAATCTTGTACTGGGCTGTATCCTGGAAACTCGTGAAGAAGGATGGGATGTAGACAAGCGTGAGTGCGGTTGCAAGTGCGGGTACGATCTACATGGTATCCTGTCGCGTTAGCAGGACTCCGACAGTGTGGATTCATGAACCAGTCATCCGGCGGAGCATTGTACTGACAGTTGTAGGTATCTGCGGCCAAGTCAGTTATGTTGCTAAAGTTACAGTGTCCACAGCTTATGCTCACCCATCGCAAGAAGATCCATATGCTAAGGCGGAGAGCCAGAGAGCTGACGAGAGTGAGGATGTCGCTTGCCGAAGCCATAGTGCTACGCGACAAGCATCACTTTGCAGTATCTAAATGACGAGAGGGATGGGAAGAATGGGCGCGTCTTAAGCATCAACCGCGTCCGAAAGCAAAAGCACCGCGCAATCACCATGACGTCGTTTGGCGCTAACGCCCTTTTTAGCGCGACGACCAGGGGGATTAGAGGTGAGAGAGCTCGCACCTCATGCAGTCATCTAGACATGTATATACAACAACAGCGAGAAATTCTAGTTTTCAGTTATCATCAAGCCTAAAAATGGAACACCTCCGACGTGCAATGATCGGACCGGCCCTTCAGCGATGGCATTGTTTACTAAACTCCAGACGGCCCATCTTGGTACAGCTCTTACCTACACCTCAGACTCATGGAATAAGAAAAAAGAGAGCAAGGTCCAATGTGCATATACAGTGCATATACCTGTGTTCGAGCCAATGGCCGTTTGATCACATAAGTACAATCTCCAAGCTTGATGGCAAGCCTTGAAACCCCAGCTGCAATTGAGGCAGTGCAAGAGCAATGCTATCATCCATTTGGTTAATGGCACCCCGCTATCATACATAAGCGACCAGCATCCGCTAGGCTGTACTGGTATTTCTCAGCTCACCATCCTCAGCCTTATCCTTTGCTCTCTCTCCATCTTCTTCTTACCGACGCTCCTGTACCTCCAACATGCGACTAATCAACACGAGTACCTACACCTTCGAGGAGTTCATCGGTCGTGATATCCCCCCGTATGCCATACTATCCCACACATGGGAAACCGAAGAAATTACTTACCAGGACTACACTAATGATGCTTGCCGACACCTCAAAGGCTTTGCAAAGGTTATGAAGACACTTGAGATAGCTGAAGCGAGTGGCATCAGATATGCGTGGGTAGATACGTGTTGCATAGACAAGAGAAGTAGCGCGGAGCTCACTGAAGCCATCAACTCCATGTACTTGTGGTACCAGCGCAGCGAAGTCTGCTATGCCTTCTTGTCCGATCTCGAGGCTGATGCAGATCTTCAGGCAGACCTGCCACATTGTCGTTGGTAAGTCCACTTCGCGTGACTTGACATCTACATACAACTGCCTAATGTAAAAGCATTTGTCCACAGGTTTACTCGTGGTTGGACACTACAGGAGTTTATTGCGCCTCGCACTGTATACTTCTACGATTGCGATTGGCAATATAGGGGATCGAAGGAGAGTCTATCTACCGTACTGTGCCAGATCTCGGGCATAGAAAGGGATATCCTCTTACATCAACGTTCACTCCATTCGATATGCGTTGCCCAAAAGATGTCATGGGCCTCTTCTCGACATACAACGCGGATTGAAGATACGGCGTATTCATTACTCGGCTTATTTGGCGTCAACATGCCACTACTTTACGGTGAGGAGGAGCGTGCATTCCTCAGATTACAAGAGGAGATCATCAAGTCGTCCTCTGATCTCAGCATGCTCGCGTGGGCGGACTCTACAAACCAAGGCATCAGAGATCATAGCTCGGAATTATCCTGTGGCGTCCTGGCAGATAGCCCTGCTCAATTCTCCATGGCTGGGTCGATATATGGATCATTGGGTGTCGACTACATAGGAGAGTCTTCAGTCACCAATCGGGGTATAAGATTATATACTCCGCTGTGCGTCATCAAGGACTCAATCCTTATGAAGCATTCATACGTCATGCCTTTGCACTGCAAGTCTGCCTCAGATACCGAGCTTGGTATACGCCTTGAAAAAATCGGAGATGAGATGTTCCTCCGAAACGACCCTTGCAATCTTCTCGAATATGACAGGGACAGCTCTACACTCGCTCCTCGATTCATCTATCTCGCAATCAGAGTCCCGCATGCTCTTATTGTGGATAACGTGTCTAACCAGTATATCACTGAAAAGTCCCTGGCCAGTCTTCACACTCAGGTTCTCACATTGGATTTCCCAGCTCCTGTTGGCATCTATGACTATTGGGGCATATTCAACCATTGCAATCAGACCTTCTTTGAAACTTCTGAGCGGTCGAGGGGGTGGGTCGCTTTACGTTTTTCCATCTATTTCTTCGATCGCACTGTGATGGGAAATAATGGAATTGAAACTCGACTGTCCGATACCACCATCGATTGCATGCTCTTCATCATAGGTTGGACACCCGATGCAGAACATACCATGGGCTACTACCTTGTAAACGTTGCAGAGCACACCAACGCTGTGACAGAGGTTCTACGACTTTTCAAATCGTGGCAATATGATGGCCTCAGGGCTAAATCAATCTTGGACTATTTCCTCCCCAACTCCTCCTCTATGAATGTGCATGTTCCCGGCTCAGATGTGATGTATCATATCTTTATGGAATCTACAAGAGTCGTGGACACTACAATATACAGTCGACCATTCTGGAAGCTCAAGATTCATTCTGTTCAGACAAGGCGTTAACAATAGAGTATTAGTTAAGTCGTTGAGCTCTAGAGTAACTATAGGTATTCCATCTCGTATCTTGAAATACAGAATTGCTCCCTGTATGTCCTTTGGCTCCGCTTATTCCAAATGCGCGTTGCTGCACTGGCAGATATGTCTTTCCGGTAGTGGTTTCTAGAAGATGTGCCAATTGAGACTCCAATGGACCATTCAAGCACCCGTGGCATGGATTCGCATTCGCATGGCGACAAGCAAGCCGTCTGGACAAGGACTAGATCGGCAACTAGGACAGCTATTAATAAGCTGGCTGGTGAACGCATGCTCGGAACTTGACAAAATAGTATAGTAATCATAAAGCCAGGTACCCGAATATAACATCGAATCTTATTTATTAAGTGAAGGTTTTCGTTTAAGATACCAAATGAACCAATTCCCTCGAAACCTCGACCAACAATACTTCAACTCATCCGAGTTTCCAAATCCACACTTCCAAATCGAAATGAATGACAACCAAAGAAAACCCCAGTAATGAAAATGCAGAGAAGGAGAGTCCCCCCTCACTTTCAAAGCCAAAATGCTCACTAGTTCATCATAACATTGTTCCCCGGATTCCGCCTCGACCCAAACAGACTTTGCGCCCTCGAGCTCAACGGCTCCCGTCTTGCCGCAGCGCTGAGATTGAAGACGTGCCCATCATCCTCCGACGCAACATTTACATGACGCGCTTGACTGGGCACATCCAAGTTCTCCACAACCATGCTGTCCTCGGCCTCCGGTTCAACTGGCTCAACGACCGAGTCACGGCGCACTGACTGATTCGACGACTCGTCAGGCCCGTAATTCATATTTTCGTTCAGACGCGGCGGCGGTTGAGTGTTGGGGCCGTACATGATTGTATTACCAAGGGCATGCCTGAGATTTGCGTCTGTGACAGTGCTCTCTATGTGCTGTAGGCCCGCTACCCACCTGTCGCTTTCCTGCTGGCGTCCGATTTCGATGCCTTGCTGAATGAGTGCTTCATCCTCCCTGTCACGTCTCTGTTGTTGGAAATTCCTTTCTTCATGGGCCAGGCCATGCTTGATGGCGAATTGAATGACGGGACCGACGAAGGGGAGGTAGTTGACTGCTTCCATGCCTCCCTTTGCCACTGTACGAAGGACGAGGCGTTTGACGCCACCGTTGTTTTCAACGTAGCCCTGGATGGGTCCTTTGGCCCTCTTCTGGATGGCGTTGATCTCCTTATTAAGTTCGATTATCGCTTTGGGTGATTCCCAATCTATTTTAGTAACTGCGTCCCGGCGCTCTGGTTTGATCTTAACGGGCTTGTCTTCTCCGAACATCTTGTTCTTGATCTTTGTTATAAAGCCACTACACTTGCCGCCGGGATCGATCATGTTCACTGGATCGTTGGCGCAATAAGCATATGTGTTGGGTCCATCTACTGTTCCGAGAGGATCTGGAGATAGCCAGCGGCCAAGCCATGGACAGTATTTGCGGGCGCCGCACTGGTACAACCCAGACTCTTGGTCGTACATGTATTTGGCAAATCTATATGCACGCGGTGCTTCGATCTCGCCCATAGTTGATGAGTACATGGGCACTCCGAAAGGCGTGTACTCCTCATATGAAATCAACTGTCCTTGATCATCCAGCTCCGTGCTGTGTCCAATTTGGTAACGAATAAGCAAATCGTCTCCATCGGCGTTCTCGCCCGTCGTCTCCACCAAGGCAATCAAGTCGTCGCCGGACACGTTTGTGACATAGCGGCGGGTGACACCGTTGTTTGTGCTGATTTGGTCTCGAATCTCTCCACCATGGATAAATTTTGTGTCGCGGATCTTCCGTGGGTTTTGGCCCTCGCGGGCTGAGCTTTCAGTGACCTTGCGTACTCTGGTGCCAGTATAATCGTACACGTAGTACGTCGCCTCTGGAACTCCACTGTTGACATGTTGTGTTGAAGAGGATGCCATCATATTTTCACTGTTCCAGCTGATTCTCGAAAACTGCGGTAGACTGGTCATGCAACCCACCTTTCCTGCATTTTGATCATCCCCGTCAGCTTCCCTCACCCCGTAACCATAAACTTCCTCACTAGAACCGACAACAGTTTTACTGAGCCTGTTCCCAAGGGACTTTTGATCAGTACCTAGCAAGCCGGGTTCATTGTAAAAATACTTGCGAGTCCAGCCTTGCACCTTCTTATCCATAGGTGCCTCGTGCGTCATACTGGTGATATTCCCAGCCAGGTCGTACTTGTAACTTTCCAGGTAATGATACATCTGATTGCCATCGATCTGACTGCGATTCGTAGATGCGCCTTGCATTGCCGCGTGTTGGCTGAGTTGGACGTCTCCGCCACTTTGCGCTGGTAATTGGCCTCTACCTGAGGCGGATATGATTTGGCCCTGCATATCGTACGTGTACTTCCACTCGGCTTTGATTGCATCACCCCTGAAAAATTTGATCTGTTCAGACTCATCTCGGACAAGGACTTGTCGGTCGTAACAATCATAAAAGTATTTGAAGTTCTCTATCACAGACTTCCGATTTCCACGGTGCAAGACTGTCCTCTCAGAGCTAGGTAGGCGCGTAACCGGATCATAGAGTGTCTCTGTCCGCGTTCCATTACCGTACTCAAACAGAAGTGGAAGACCATCCGCAGCGTATTTACTGTCTATGAGGTATCCATTCCATTTGGAGCCCGGAGATCTGCGGAATCCCACGTACTTCAAATGGCCCAGGCGAGAGAACTTGCGCTGAGTGCTTTGTCCAGTGCCGAGTGGATTTGTTTCTTGCACATTATGACCAAAGTAGTCATACTTCACTTTATGCACGAGGGCTGTTTCCTCCAGGGCATTTTCGGTTTTCCAGTCAAGTGTTGTTTTGTAGTTCTGTGCTGGCTGAAACGATACTTCGCAGATTTGGCCTCGATGATTGATTTCATGTGTTTCGTGAACTCCGGACTGGTCAAAGACTCTCCATAGTTGTCCGTGGAGATTCCATGTTGAGGCTTCCTCAAGTTCATCTCCGTATTCGCTTTTGACAAGCAGCTTTGGTGATTCAGCGCTCGAGTATTGCCATTTCTCAGTCTGGCGCCGCAGCGCATCGTATGTGTAGTGGAAGCAAATTCCTCGACTATTCCATGACACCAGGGTCACGCCATCAACGTCGTACAAGGCCCAAGACTCTCTACTATCAATGCCACTTTTCAAATATGGTCGCTTCAACAAATCATACCTATTTCTTTCAACCAGACGAATCGTGCTGTCAAACTCACAAATTTTGTTGCCAGCAACGTCGTGTGAGAACGCTCGTGAGACCAATGTCTCGCCGCAATCTCTTACTTGCCTCAATGGTAAACCACAGCTGCCAGAGTATGTAGTGGTAGGGCCATCGCCGTATGCTTGAGACTTGGCCGCGGCCTCTTGCTGTTCCGGTGTCCCCCAGCGTTGTGCGTCCAGCCAGCTCGGAGTGAACCAGGATGATTCGAGCTTTGAGAAGAAAGGACCAAGAGCTTCGTCCTCTAGTGGGTTTTTACTTAGCATATCTCCTGCGGCGTATTCAGTGGCAGACCACGCATCAATCTTGCGTTTTGACCATAGATGATCAGGCATCAGCACACTGATTTCACGCCCAACTGCATCACGGAACGTGGTTTGCGCGTTTCCGATGATTAATGATGGCGGAATGAAGATAGGAGAGGCTGCGAATGTTGGGTCGTATGCGCGAAATTCCTTGCCATGCATATCAGTCATCTTGCTTCCAGCCTTAACCCATGCTTGTGTGGGATTGGAAGGATCGTCCAGCGCGAATTGCTGGCACACCTGGCCGAGGCCATTCAAATAGACAACCTTGATACGGACAGTCATTTCGCCTTCATCCTGGTATGATCGATCGCGAGTTATCTCAATAGAGCATGCCGGCTGAGTCTCTCCTGCAGCAGCTCCACCCCAATTCCAAGATGTTAAGTGGTTGGGAAGGTGAATGATTCGAGAACCTGCATCGCCAAGCAACCGCTTCACCGTTGCATCTTGCAGAGTGACTATGATGTTCTTTATATCGGCTTCACTTATCTCCATTGGTAACCTATCAAGCCGGTCCACACCTGCCGATTGGCCTTTCTTGCCCAGATTGGCGGTTGCGACCACTCTGCCCAAAGTGTCGAGCACAACTTGATGACGATTTTCGTTTATGTCTGTAAGCTTGAACGGGCAGAGATGCTCATAATCGTTTTCGAAACTTGTGGTATTGCCGCATGCATCCGTCACAGCCTCGACTAAGAGGTACTCGGTGTCCATTTTGACACGAGAGCGATTTTTGCGTGCATCTTCGTGGATCGTCGGGACGAAGAATGATTTTCGAGCTTCATGCAAATGCTCCAAACCTGTTGCTGAAAGGCTGAAAAGAGACTTCGACGAGGGAGCCCAATAAGATATACCAGTCTCATAAGCCATCTTCACATACCCCTGCGACTCAAGATAGTCTGCTACTGATACGGTCTCCGTGGCGGCAGGTTGGTAGCTGCCATCATGAAGAATAGGTAGTGGTTTTAGTCTAGTATTGCACTTTTGCAGACCTTCTTCGATCTTTTGCACCGCCTTCTCAGTGTATGCCAAGGCGAATGATTGGTCCAAGATTGAATATCTCTCGATTTCTCCTGGAGGCAAGGTATCGCTGAAATCACCGCGCAAATAAAGTGCGCGTTCCTCGTTCTCTAGAATTTTCCAAGGCCCCGTGCTCTTACTCTCTGGATATGTCGACACATCCATCTTGCGAGCTTCTTCAACGTCTAGTATCTTATCAAGAGAAATTCCAATAAGGTTGTGAGTTTGACTACGCCAGGGCACTGGGTTACGAAAGTATTGATCTTCCATGACTTCATTTGTGAACCAGAACTGGGTGTGAGATACATTGCCCAGGGACTGGTTCATGGAGACGTCGTCATATTTGATTTTCTTGACGAATTCCTGTTCGCGTGGATACACAATAGAAAGTGTCTTTTGTACACTTCCATATACATTAGTCTGCAGCACAATATCATGTGACCGTTTGACGTCCTCTTTGCTTCCCTCCAATTGACTCATCATCGAAGCCCGCGGTGAGACTTGGAAGACAGGATACGCATTGCGCCCCTTTTTCTGGATTTGGCGGATGTCATAAGAGAATTCCTCCACGGCCAATGGAATACCACTTTCTTCGCTTTGACTGAGATCGAAGGTTTCGACACGGATTTTCGATCCTCTCAATCCAACAAACGGATTGCAAGTGTCTAGGTCCTCGATCTTGAAGCATTTGGAAGTCATTAATGAAGAATCGTAGAACAAACTGTCGTCAACACTGATGCTCAACCCAACATTGAACCATGACTTTACAAGACTGGCTGGGGTTTCGTAAGTCTCTCCGTTTCCTACATTGAGTATTTGGCGTTCGATCTGCTCGACCATCTCAAATCCAGCGAACTGACTATCATAGTTATCATAGCAGCCATTGTGGTAGATGTATTTGCAAAGTCGTGAGTTTCCCGAGATTTCATCCTTCGTTTCCGTTGTAGATATCACGTGCACGGGGAAAGGTAACTTCGTGGTCCATGGTCGTCCTGCAGCGATATCGTCGAGATAAAATTCAGTAGATGGTCGATAAGTGACAGACGTTGAATGACCTAAGCCATTACTGTACGACTCTAAAAGGAAAGGCTTGATCTTCCCCATCAGATTGATGTATCTAATCTCGTTTAGACTCGAGGATGCATATGTATCGGGCCAGCAAAGGCTCGCAGTGCCACGACCCTCAATGTCAAGCACAAATATGGAATCCAGGTCCGTGATATTAGGTAGCTTTGGAATGCGAATTGCATTACCCCAAGAATTGCCCGCGAGGTTGAAAAATAGCACTGCCCCTCCTATGGGGAGGATGTAGAGAAGGTCAGTGGTCCCCGTTCCATCCACGTCAATCAATCTCAAGCGATCGTGGTCAAACTCTCCGTATTGCGAGAAATTTGGAGAGTTCCCCATGACAACAGCCCCGCCAAAAGTGCCATGGCCTTGATTCTGCCAGTATATGATTTTTCCATTGCTGATTTCAACCAGGTCTGACAGGCCATCGCCTGTGAGGTCTGCAACATATGTCCGCGCTTCCAAAGACAATGCAACCCTAGGTTTCAGTAGTTGATCTGAGCTTGATGTCGGTAATGACGATGTGTAGCCCTTCCTCCCTAGGTTTTGTTTCCACGTGAGCTCGTGTGAGCCTGTCAACTCCACGAGCATATCTGCAATGCCATCGCCTGTCAAATCGATTGAATAAGAAGAGCCATGCTGGGTCTCTCCAGTGGGCGTGTCTGGAAAGTCAGAGAATGTGCTCCAGGAATCGCTATCATCACGCTCGTAGAAGCCTTTTACAACCTGCGAGTCTTGCATATATACCAGGTCAAGATTTCCGCTTCCATCAAGATCTTGAAATGTCGTCTTTCCCGTTCGACCTAAGCTTGGTTGTTGACCGAGCGTTCTAGGCGGGCTGAATCCATTGTATGTACGCGGTTGATATATCATTGTACCATCAGGAAGCGTGTTCAGTAGACCGGGAATGCCCGCGCTCTCAAGATCCAGCCACTCACTGACTTTCGAGTCGCCCGGTGGATTTACAAGTGTGACAGTATCTGTTCGTAAAGACTGAAGCTCTTCGACGTTTGGTCCCGCAGTATATCCAAACTTCCACGTGGGTAACTCTTCAGTCTTGTATTGGGGAATTCCTGCCGCTCTGGACCCATCAGTCAACGCATAACCAATTTTATTCATGCCGACCAAGAGCGTCCGTTGAGACGATTCGTCGTAGTGGAGTATTTGAGCGGATACAAGGTTTTCAGAGAGATTGAATGGGCCAGGGAAGTGATGGAACATTAAGATTCGACGTAACAATCTATACTGCCGTACTTCGAAGCCTGCATGACAATCAGAGAAAGGGTCTTGGCGTAGTGACCACTTGTCCAGATCTTTAGTTGCTGGCACATCCATGTCGTGGTCTCCGTAGTCGAATACAATCTCAAACATCCAGTCAGAGGGCCACGTTGTTGGTTCCCAAGATGTCAGATCTCGATTTGAGATTCGATTTCCGTACTTCACACGTTTTAGATAACGATGCCGAGATCTTGATGCCTCAGAACGATACTGCTCCCAGATTGGCAGGAAACCACTCTCATCCCTTAGGCCATAGTCATTTTCGGCCTTGTAGCTGAGTTCGACTGCATTTCCTCGAGCATCATAAGTACGACTCAAAAGCCAGCTGAAGATCTTTGGTGGGCTTGCTGAGGAATCGGCAATACACGAGTTGCTGCTATCACCAAAAATGGACGTTACATTGTCGGCAGAAATTGTTCTCCAATGGACGACGCCAGAGACTGATGAGTACCATTTTTCGACACGAAGCGATTGGCTGTCGATCCGCAGTCGGAATCTGGTAACGACATAATTGCCATCGGTTCGCACTTGTATCTTCCCTAGCTCGTCAAGTACAGGCACAATGTCTTGACCGGAAAGCACAAACACGTCACCATCAGTGTACTTTGGGATCCCGCCACTTGTCTTGCATGAAATAGAAGCAAGATCGATGCCCCATCCAAAGCCGAGCGGCCCATTTCCCGACCCAGAACTATATGACAGACTGAGATTCGGCCCAAATCCCCCTCTAGTAGGTGAACTCAAAATCGGCAATGCTAATGAGAGAGTACCATTGGCAGGATTGACGGCAAAATTCTCGCTGATAGAACGGAAAGCACCACCACCTTTGCCGGACGCGTCGAAAGATGTCTGAAATCCCGGGACCCCATCGGCAAGCTTGCTGTTTTTGGCTGCGACCTGAGGGCGTGAGATGAAATTGCCCTTTCAGGAAAGTGAATGATGTTTTTGAGCGAGGCCCTGGGTGAACTTTCTAAGCGCGTTCGTGCCTGTGTCTCGAGCAGCTGCAAAAGCCGCTTGAGACTGAGGCTGGGCTGTGGCACTTCCTGCCGTACGGGCTTGCCTGTGGACCATGGCCGGCATCGTCGACAGGTGTTGAGTAAGAGATGAATGCTTGGAATGATGACGACAAGGCCTAATTTCACAGTAGAAGGACTAATCTGGTGGGACTAGAGGGTTTTGCAGTTCTCTTTACACATTCTCAGCCACAGCTGCCCAGTCTTTCCCAACGGTGTGCCAGCAAACATCGGTACCATCTTCATCAGACCCCGCATCAAGGCCGCTTTGTCCGGGGCCGCCGGTGGCTTTTCCAGTTCATTGCAGCATGCACCTGAGCCCACTAGTGATGCGACTTGTTCGTATAGCTCTTATGCAAAGACATTTCGAGAACGTGCGTTACCTGTCATGTTGCTTGACTAGGTTCGGCACCTCTAGAAAGGTCGAAAAAGCCCGTGGCGTACAAAGCGTCTTGGACGACGGCACACGAAATGTTAGCTTAAAACTTCCACTCGCGCTTGCTTTCCGAACGGTCAGATGTCAGGATTAGGGACCGGCTCATCGGGCACGTTTAGCGGTTAGGATTGGTCACAATATGTCCTTATCATCCAGGGTCAAGATTTGGAATAGAAAGAGTGAGTTGAAGTTTTGGGCCCAGAATCATGTTTACGAGAAGGATTGGTGGCGTTGGTCCATTTGAGGTTTTAGACGGGCCCATCGGCTTCAGTGTGGAGGTATTGTGGGGCATGAGGATATCCATCCGATTCTGAGCAAGATCAGCATTCCAACTGTGTCATTAGCGGACAGTTCAAGCTGCAGGGACGTGAGCCGAGGCGTCTACACTACAGATGTAGCAGACGTGCTGTGGCGGGGCGCCCCGAGGACCCACATCGCTAAAATGAACAAGGATCATCGCAGCTGAAATTAGGTTCTGGCTTAATGTCATTCTTTATCACACGGAATCGGTCATGCGTATGCTGGCAAAGTGTGCTATTGCTTTCTGAGCGGCATGTGCTGTCAGAGGAATTGATGAATTGATGGAGCCGGCTGATGATCTCGGCAATTGTCTTGCAACTAGATCAAAATACTGACCCTTGGGGGCGGGGGCGCGAGCAACTCAGTTCTAGTGATCCAGACCAATAGGCAGTTTACCAGTACAATTAAAATCAATTGAAGCACGATCAATGTGGAATAAGTGAGATGTGTTTTGGCCATATTGCATTACAGTATAATTTTCTTCAAAAAAGAATCTGGATAAAGTGATGTTTTGAAGGCTTGTCTAAGTCTTGGGTTTAGCTGATGGCATAAGCGCTTGCACTTCCTTGTTGTTCAGTAGCACAACATCCGCGTCATTCATCTGTGTGGTAATTCGGAAGTAGCGTTCTCGATTACCCTCCCTGTTAGGATTTCCAGCGTCCACATCCACAGCTAGGTCAGGGTCTGTCCAGATCTCGGTAAGTCTGAGTAGATAGGTGCCCATAGGATTGACCTCCCCTTCCATGTTGATGGTCCAAGAGTCGTCTGGCTTTAAAGCGAATTTCTTCATGTCTGGGACGGCTGTTTGCACATCAAGAAAGAAAATGCTCTTCTGAATATCTGGAATAGCCCTGAGTTTGATATCAGGGCTCGTGGCAGTGATGTTCCACACAGATGGCGGGCCCGTAGCCGGAGCGGCAGTAATAGCAGCAGCAGCAGCAGTAGTAGTAGTAGTAGTAGCAGGGGCGGCAGGAGTAGTATCAGAAGCAGCCGGAGTAGTATCAGGAGCAGAGGCTTCAGACCTTTTCTTCTCTGTTGAAACTACAGGCGCTACAGGCTTTTCCTGGTCTGCTGGATCTCTCTGATTGCTTGGCTCGGCATCTTTGTCGGCTATAAGAAGGATTAATTCAGAACAGGAATGAGGGTAGGCACTTAAACTCACTTTGACCATGTTCTTTCACTGGAGCATCAGGATCGGCGGCAGCCTTCTCAGCAGCAGCCTTCTCAGCGGCGGCCTTCTCAGCAGCAGCCTTTTCGGCGCTCAGCCATCTCTTAGGATCTCTCTGCTTGAACATGACTAGATTGTGAGACGCCTCAATTGGTATAAAGGTAAACTTGATTCGCTTGAAGCCCAGATCTCCTATGCTCAAATTCTTGCCGCTGAAGGACAAGCGTATACGTCCATTGCCTATTGGAACGTACTTGCTGCTCCAAAAGAGGGCCAATTGTGGTTCTACTTCACCTGGATCTATGGCTGGAGGGGGAACCACTGGCTTTCTCTCTTGTGTCTTTGGCTTCTCGAATTTCATGTTACCTGGAGGTCGAACTACGACTTTTCCTGTTGGCCTATTGACGTTGTACCTTAATTAGCATATGATGCGCAAGTATAAAAGGGGGGGGAGGGGGGCTTTAAGGGCACGTACTCCTGATAAGTTACGTCGGCGATCAAATCGCCATAGTCGTTTAGCATTGGGTCGCCAAATTGAAGAACACCTGTGCCTGGGTAAACAAATTGGCCCAAATCAGAGAACTTGCCTCCATTCAGGTAATGTAGGCCAACTCTCGACAAGATGGCCTTGAGGCTATCTCTTATTGCATTAGAAAGAGTCTTGTGCGCATCATGCCGCACATATGACATGTTGTAGGGCTCGCATTTGAAATGCTCTGGAGCTCCATCAGCCCCTAGGCCAATGATTCGTGGTCTGATCATGCCATTCTTCAGCAAAGGATCTTTCTTGTCATCTTCATCCCTTTTGAGGTCAATCTGGAAGGACCAAGAAGCCTTGGCCTCGAACCTTTGATCTCGAAATTAGCAGTAAAACCCAAAAAATTTTCTGATAGGCTGACTTGACTCACTCGCCGTAGCACATGCCTTGCGAAAAACTAGTGTTGGGGCAGTATTCCTCCCTATGTTTGTAGTACCAGCTGCCTGACACGGTAATCACGGAGTCTCCAGGATTCCAAGACACTTTGACGCCATATTTGGAAAAAATG
Source organism: Bipolaris oryzae ATCC 44560 (assembly GCF_000523455.1). Lineage (NCBI taxonomy): Eukaryota > Fungi > Ascomycota > Dothideomycetes > Pleosporales > Pleosporaceae > Bipolaris > Bipolaris oryzae. The sequence continues at coordinate 112,707 of NW_006911316.1, read as the reverse complement.
TTCCACTGACGATTGAAAGGGCCAGGTATATTTTGTGTCCAGTCCCAACTATAGTGGAACTTATCAGGTTGTGAGAAGCTTCCTGGGGCCCATGCTTCGTCGCCCCATTCATAGGTGCCAATAGAAGTTTGTTTGAACTTGAAGTAATCGTTGTTCGCGTCGCCACGATTGACTGACGGATTCTTCAGTTTATTCCTCTCTTCCTCATCAATAACCGCTGATCCAATGACAAATTGGGGATCCCAAAGGGCGTAATTGTCGCTGTTTACTCCCCCTTTTTTGGTGTGGTTGGGATAACCTGCACGGCTACGCACAACTCTTGAAGCATGGCAAGGATACGTTTATGCATGAAGAGACGATGATCGACTACGAATGAGCCGTCGAATTTGCCCTTCTCAGCAAGGTTTCCACCAAAGCGTAGTCGCTTCTGATCAGGAAGTTTCCGAGGTTTGTTGTCTCTGTCTACGGTTTCACACCAACACAGACAATTTTGACCTCTTCCGGCAACGCTGTCCGGAAATTTCAAGGGGTTTTTGAGATTCTGGGTCTCATCTGCGGCGAGATACGGGTAATTCTGAAGATGAAGGCTTGTAGGGACTTTAGTAAAAGTGTCAGCATCTATTGTCGAGTAATTGTGGAAGAAACTAGACCTACTGAATGTGGGAAGCGGGCTATCTATTAAGCGAAAATTAGTTGTAAGAAGAATGAGGATGGTTCTGATCACATACCTTCTTTCCTAGGCACACTGATCTGCAGGCCGAGTGTGAAGAAGGCAGAGTCTTTGTGCCTCGTTGCCCACTTCTCCAAGACCTTTTTGATCTTACTTAATTTTTCGGTGTTGTCTTCATGCAATACGCCCCATTCGTCTATGGTGATGTCTGCTCCGTTTGGTCCAAGAGGACAAGTGGTATATTTTGATTGCGGGCTTGACCATGCAAGAGCTGTGTTCGGTCAAAAAGGGGCGCATAGAACGTTGTTACAATCATGCATACCATTAATTGAGGCAAACAATCGATTGATTGAATATTCTCCTGTCTCCATCTTCACGTCCTCGTTCTTCTCCTTCTCTGGCGCATCAGGTGCAAGCGGCCGCCGAAAGTCATAATCCTTGAGCAATTCATTTACAGCATTTTGGTGGAGGATTTCCTTGTCTATGACTGTCATTTTGGAAAGATTAGCCAGTACACCGACCTTCCATCCTTTTAGGTCAACGCCCGCATCAAACTCATCGATCTGCAAGAGACCAGCTTTAAAACTACCAGAGGTGTCAGCATGGGTTCATGGCTCCACCTGAGCCCGAATACAAACTTGACTTGAAAGATCAAACTAGGGTCTTGTGCCAAATCGAAATCGAGAATAACTTTGGGTGGACCCATGACTCCTTTTGTGATTTTTCCATCCGTGACATCGCCAGTGTAAAAGCTTATGTCCTTGATTGGATCCGTAGGAGCTCGTAGTGCGAACAAGTTTTTACTCCGGATGGCAAAATTATGGAAACCGCCATGAGTGCTTTGCAAAGTCTTGCCAGCACTCCAAGGGACAGCTCGATCTCTTCACAAAACCTTTCGTCGTACTTCACACCGCCCACCACTGACCTAATGACTTTCCAATATAAGGGGCAAGTTTCCGCCGTTCAGCTCTCCGTTAATGGTCTTAATATTTCTTATTCGCCAGAGACAAACTCCTTCGCTCCTTTCCGCATGACGGGAGGACAAGCATACCTTCTCCAAGGTAATTTTGCCCAGGAAGACTTACTATGGTCAACTTCGAAGACTCAGCCATCTGCTCTGCCTCCAAAAATGCTTCTACCCTTGGTAACGACTGATCGTGCTGTCAGAGTCATCGCAGCTGTCAGTCGCGTTGCGATGATTTGCCAAACATTCGGCTTGACCGTGGACGAGCTTGAGTTCTTGAGTTTGCCTAATGCATCGACAATGCTCTCAGTGGACCTCAATCAGCCCAACCTGCAAGATTTGGTCCGATTACAAGAATATGTGGAGCTGCGCAAACCCACGAGCTCAAACAATACCACTAAAACACTTATTTCTCTGGTCTCCTGGCTATCAACTGGCAGCGATACTGATCTCAACGCTATGGTTTCAAGAATACCAGAAAGCACAGGTTGGGCAGCGTCCCGTATAACGATTGCAATCAAGACAAAATACGTCAAGCTGCGCGAAGACCAAATCATGGCTCTGATTCAGAAAGACGAACGGTTTCTGTACTCGCTCCAGGGCATACTTGGACTTCATGAAAGAATCGCACAGGAGGTCAGCACTGCTTCACAGCCGTCTTTAGCAGTGTTATTCAGCTTGAGCTCTCCACGCAAGATTTTGACTGCAGACGATAATAGTTTCGCTCGAACTTTGCAAATGAAGTTGCAGCCAGAACAGCTTGCTGCTGCTGAGGATCGGCTTGCTCAGAGTCAGCAGACTGCACTGATTCAGTTCTTGCTACAGAAATCATACGTACGCGACGGTTTGAAAATCGATAGCGCTAACGGATTGTTCGAGCATTTCCTCATGGATGTTCAGATGGGTCCACAACTACGAACTTCACGTGTGAAACAAGCCATCTCAGTGATTCAGTTATTCGCACAGCGCTGTCTACTAGGATACGAAAAAGACATTGACAAGAACGCTTTAGCTCGAGAGAAGTGGGACTGGATGCAGCAGTATTCTCTATGGGAAGCCCAACGCAAGCTCTTCCTGTATCCGGAGAACTGGCTCGAGCCCTCATTGCGCGATGATAAGAGCGAGCTGTTCGAGCAATTGGAGACAAGTCTCATGCAGAAAGATTTGTCGCAAACAACTGTTCTTGAAGCTCTTAAACTATACATACAGGGCCTGAATGATATAGCCACGCTCGAGATTGTAGCTTATCTTCGCGAAGTAAGAGAAGGCGACGAAGTCTACCACCTATTTGGAAGGACTCGCTGCGCCCCTTCTGCACTATATCATCGCACTTTGACAGTAACAAGACTTGGCGCGAAGTCGGATCTGATCTGGCGACCATGGCGAAAAATTGACATGGACATCCCATCGGTAGAAACTGAATGGGATGGAAACAGGCTCGCTTCTACCGGCTGCTATTTGCTGCCTTTCATTCAAAATCGAAGGCTCTATTTATTCATGCCTCAAGTTACGCTCAAAACTGTCAGCACTACCCCTGATATACTGAACAAAACGGAGACCAAGTTTGAAACGCTACGCGAGGCACCCGCGGCCACAGCTGTCCCAAAGAGGGTCTGGGAGGTAACTATGGCATGGACAGAGTGTGTGAGGGGGGTCTGGGCGCCGAAACGCGTGTCCGCGGGAGGTGTCACCATACCCTTTCAGCAACAGTCCATAGCCCAATTCCGTTTCGACCCAATTATTGACAACAATAATCTCACGCTGTTGGTTAGCGTATCTACAGGAAGCTCAAAAGGGGTCGCTGTTGGGCGATTTGCATTTTCGAATGGTCAAATCAGTTTGGTCGAGGCAGTCGTGTCCGGCAGTCTTTGGTCGAAGATTGGTGCGGTAGAGCAAAACTCCTGGGCTCCAGCTCGTCCGCTGCAGCCAAGATTTCAGTCCACAAAAGTGGTTGCAGATTCCTCGAACAAGGACTATGCCTCAGCTGCTCTGCCGCAAGATAGCGAGAAGGACGCGAATCTACAAAGAAATCGCAACAATGTTCTTTGGGTTCCACCGGCCATAGATGCGCTCATTCGAAGCAAGAGCAGTCTGACTATGTCTGAGACCTGGTTAGAATTGTCATGGACTCTACCACCGAATCATATAACACCAGGAATGTCGACGCTCGATCAGGATACTTGGACCCCGAATATTGGTGGCCCATATACTGCACTGGCTGTTAGCGGGAAACATGGAGATGGAAGCGCAACGAGCTATTTTATGGTACCTCGGGAGGATCCCAGTGGGACATGGTGGACTCCCACCAATCTTCGCAGCAAGATGGATCTGACCGTGGTCGATCACACCTTCTCGGATGGTTTGATGAAAGCGACAACGAGCCAAATGAATCCATTCAAGAACATTTACTCTTCTTTAGCGACACTTTCTGCACGAAGGGGCAGGGAGGCTTGGGGAGCCCGCCAAGATCTCCCTGCTCATGAACTTGGGCAACCAAGCGCGATCTATAATTGGGAAATTGGTCTGCACGCCATTTTGTTTGCCGTAGATCGTCTTGCATCCACCCAACAATACGAAGACGCGCTCGAACTCGCACGGCTTGTGTTTGATCCCACCGCCGACGTAAAGGGAGATCGTCTGGTAAAGCGCACCGAGACAACAACGAACGGCCAGACGACTACGACGGACGCTGATGTCATCTCATATCTCAACAATCGCGCCGATGTGTTAGACATCTCACAAAGTGAAAAAACTAAGAAAAGCCTGGTCAATGTTCAAGATGTGACGTGTTGGCGGTTTCCACCTTTCCAGGACATCGCTCGCAAGATCGTGGATGACAGAAAGGATGCAGACCTGAACATGAGCGACATGCATAATCTTCTCCAGCCTGCCGTCATGGAGCGGCGCTCAAGTGGTACCTTAGTCCATGCTACGGCACGCGGTCAACCACAAGCATACATGAAATGGATTATGATGAAATATGTCGAGATCTTGGTAGCATGCGGCGACATTTACTTTCGCCGAAGTACCCTTGAGAGCCTGCCACTTGCTATTCAACGGTATATCGAAGCTGCCTATGTCTTGGGTGAGGAGCCTCCTAAAGTGCCTCAGTTGGCCAATCGAAAGATCCGAGGAAAGACTTTTAGCGATCTGAGTGACGAAGATAGTCTGTTTGAGCTTGGTCAACCGTTCACACCTGAACTTGAGGCCAGTCCAAACCAATCGAGTGAGGAAACAGACGCGAAGAAGGAAAAGATTGTATGCTTCTTGAAGACGCAATATTTTGGGGTACCCATGAATCCCAAGTTCAAGACTCTCCGTGCTTTGGTGGGCGAGCGCTTGTTCAACGTGAGAAACGGTCTCGATATTCAAGGTCGCCCAGTGTCTTACTCGCTGATGGAGCCATTGATTGATCCTGGCGCCCTCATAGCGCTGGACAAGGCGGGCTTCAGCATGTCAAATACTTTAGCCATGGTCATGGGTGATCAAAACAGTCCATTACCACGACAGAGGTTTGAAATACTCCTACAGCGTGCTTTAGAGCTATGTGCAGAACTCAAGAGCCTCGGAGAACGCATGGTTTCTGCTATTGAAAAGAAGGAGGCAGAGACGTTCGCATCATTGCGAGCGAGACATTCCACAAATATCAATCGCATGATGCTGGACATGAAGAATGCGAGTCTTCGCGAGGCGGAGCAGTCTATTGAAGCATTGCAGATTAATTGCGATGATATGGTGTCGCAGCTGGCATACTACCTCGAGCTGGCCGGAGAACCATCTTCTCGCATTCCTACAAGTAAAGATCCATGGATTGATATCGACCAAGACATTGACGTGCCTACGGACGACGATTTACGGATGTCACGTCACGAGAAAGAGGAACTCGACAAGGCCGACTCAGCTTCCAACCTGACTTTGATAGCTCAAGGTATTGACACACTCGTGGCGCCATTCTTCATGGTCCCCACCATTTCTAGCAACGTGCAACCTATGGGTGTGGGCGCCACCGTCACGCTCGGAGGCGGTTCAACTATCGCACAAATGATGCAAGCCGGCTCTGCTGCGCTGCGTGTAGCAGCCATGATCAAATCGGACGACTCGGTTCGTGCTGGACGCAAAGCGCAGCTTACACAACAGCTCCAGGATCGTCGTATGCAGGCCAACATGCGTGGTCGAGGAATAAAAGGCATCGACAAGCAGATCGAGATCCAGCGTACCAGAATTAAGATCGCCACCCAAGAAATTGAGCGCCAACAGGTCGAAATTGATGAGTGCGCCCAAATTGAGGAATGGTACAGATCGAAGTATAGTAGTGCTCAACTCTACGCCTGGATGGAGAAGAGTCTTCGGAGCGTTTACTTCCAAGCGTATACTCTCGCTATGGCCGTCGCGAGTCGAGCAGAAAGTGCTGTCAATTTCGAGCAGGGTCGCAAAGCTTCCATCTTACGCCCGGGAGGCTACTGGGACGCGTCTCGCGATGGGTTGCTCGCAGCAGATCATCTATATCTCGATCTCAAACGGCTCGAGACCAGACATCTCGAGTCCCGTCCATACGACTTTGAACTGACTAAGACAGTGTCCATACGACAGATCAATCCACTCACGCTACTACGTCTGCGAAGCACCGGGAGCACTGTGTTCTCGCTCGACGAAAGTCTCTTCGACCTCGACTTTCCTGGGCACTACATGCGTCGCATCCGCTGCGTCACAGTCACCGTCCCAGCCGTTGTGGGAGCCTTCAATGGCATCAACGCTACGCTCACACTGATCCAGCACAAATACCGCATCTCCACCCTCGTCAACTCAGCAGAAGAGTACGCTTCCGCCGCCACCGCCTCTGCAACCGGCGCTTTCCAAACCGACAACCTACCCATCACATCCGTAGCCATTTGCTCTGGCTCCGATGACCCAGGCGCATTCGATCTCTCCTTTGGCGGCCCGCAATACGTCCCCTTTGAAGGTGCAGGCGCAATCTCCACCTGGCGTCTCGAGTTCCCCTCCACTATCCAACGCTTCGATTTCGAATCCATCAGCGACGTTGTGCTTCGCGTGCAATATACCGCTTCTGACGGCGGCGCACGCCTCCGCTCATTTGCAAATACCACAGTGTCGAATGCCATCAAGGCCATTACTGATTCGCCTGCTGCTCGCAAGGATGGGCTGTGGGCCATGCTCGATCTGAAAACCGACTTTTCAAACGAGTGGTACGGCTTTGCTAAGCGCATGGTTGCAGGTGCGAACGGCGATGTGACCAATGCGAATGTCTCGCTACAGCTAGGTAATGTGAGGGATCGTCTGCCCTTTTGGGCACGCAATGTGCCTACGCTCAAGATCAAATCTGTCTCGTTGGTTGGCAAGGATACAAAGGTACTGGGTAGTATCAAAATCTCTGCGTGCGATGGTACGACCGCCAAGGAAGGGGATAAGATCGGTGAATGGCGTGTGTTGAATTGGATCGATGTAGCCATCGATAGGAAGGGTATGGAAGGATGGGTGTTGTCGGCGGAGGCGAAGACGTGCGAGGGTAAGGAGCCAGGAGCTGCATACATGTTGTTGCAGTATACCTTGTGAAAGTAGCCAAATCATCTCGAAACCGATATTTGGGGCATATATTGCGGCACGATACGTGATCGAGCTCAAAAGATGAGAGGGGCGACCCGCAATCAGGTAGATAGAATAAGCTGAAAGCTGATCGCTGTAAAGGAATAATTGGAGAAGGTGCCTATTTACGTACGAAAGAAAATCGTAATACATACCGCGAGCTGGTCACGTGATACTACACCACAATATAGCAAAACTTAGAGTTTTTTCGATCCAAAAAGAGGCGAGCGATAGCATGCTCCTGATACTGTCCCACTTGGTACATCAATCGACATGCGCTATATCAAATGTCACTGACATATTTCGTAGACTTCTCAGATGCGATTGCTAGCCGGAATCAAAAAGAAGTAGTCCTTCCATGAGCTGTTTTAAGCTTGTCATGTAAGAGACTACACCGAATAAACTGCTTTGTAAAACGAAGCGTGACTGAGTAGGAGAGGAGTAGCAACACAACCGAACTCCGTATATGCGATAGGGACATGAGAGGACTATAACAAGATAAAAGGGAATGTTTACACATATGGTCATCTCGCATAAGCAATCTATCTATTCTATTTCTCTCTAGTTCCGTGGATGGGACGAAGGTAAAATCGTTAGTTCTTGTTGATCTTGCGCACAGGCCACAATTTACTCTGCTCCCACGAAGTAGTACCAGGAACTGTGAATTTCAATAGACTCAGGGAAGAGTTCAGATGAGATAATTATGAGCCGCTCACTTAACCACATCGAAGATTAGCCGGCTTCTACTGACTTAGCAGTATCTACTCCACGTACCGGCGGTGATAACTCAATGGTTTGCACTCAGAATGACTCATTCTCGCTCCCTTGCATAAACCGATATAGGAAGGTGGTACTGCCAGGAATGGCCATGTCATAAGAGTGTTTATTTTCCTTTCAAGAAACATCGTGGCACGTAGCCCTGCAACGTATTACTCTTAACATGGTCGCTCCTATGTCATCGGAAATACCCCGCATTGTTCGCACCGACCGGATATTGCCTGATCGACATGCAACCCGCGAATATACCTGTCCACTATCACTGCTAGATGCAACAACCGCTAACTTCGGGCTCACTAGCGCCATATGGCTGCTAAAATGTCCGAATACTCCACTTGCGCAAGATAATCCTGCTGGCCACCTACACGCAGCATTTCGCGAAACCTTGAATGCATACCCGCAATGGTGTGGGTTTCTCAAAAGCATCAGTACCATTGATAGCAATGAATGTACACCAGAAATAGCTCAGTTTCCCACGCATGCTAGACGCTACGGTCGATTGTACGTACACTATGGGACAGATGCAGATCCAGGAGTTGAATTCGTGGAGGCGACAAGTCTGGCAAACGTGGAGAGCCTTTACAGCGTTGACTCGGGAAAGAGACGGCCTATTTGGAACCGACTGGAAGACGAGGTTACACTTGCCCGTTTAGCACCGCAAACAGCCGTGGTTAATGCGCTTCAACCGGACGAGAAAGATGCAAATGGCTTGTACAAACCGTGCATGGCCGTACAACTTACTCATCTTGCTTGCGGTGGTTTCGTGATAGCTGCGAAGATCGCCCACCCGCTTGCAGATATCACGGCACTTACTCGTTTTGTACAAGATTGGGCAGTCAATTCTCGTGCCTTGATATCGAAAATGCCCTTTCCAGCATCAAATTCAATCTTCCAGCCCGATCTTCTGGATGCGTGTGCCGCGGGTGACATCAATGCCAGCGAAGCCAATCCTACCATCATGGAAGACGCACTTGCCCTTCCGCTGCATAGATACGACTGGTGGGCGCCGCCTATGAAGCCTCCGCCGCCTTTTCCTGAGGATCTGGCTCCAGCGGGGAAATCGCTGCCTTGGGCCGAATGGGATTCGAAAGCGAAGGTAAAACAATACACGATTCATTTGAGCCAGAAGCAAATCGAGTTCCTATGGCGCTCTGCAACGCAAAACACCTCCCTTACACCTTCAGGTTCGAAAATCAGTAAGCACGACGCTGTGTTAGCCCATATCTGGTCGTGCGTGGTGCGTGCTCGTGGTCTCCAGAAGGACCAAGGACCCGTCCATTGCGACCTCGTGCTCGGTACGCGACCAGCACTCAAACTTGATGCCGGCTTCATCGGCTCACCAACCATGATGCTGAACATTGAGTTGACTGCCTCGCAAGTCGCTAGCGGCGCCTCGCTTGGGCAGATCGCACAGTGCATACGTGAAACATTGGCGACAGTCAATGATGCGAAACGACTGGCGGCGCACCTCCACAGTATCGCATACGAAAAGTCGCCGCAGCGGATCTGGCAGGGCTTTCTGGGCCAGCGGCACATAATGGTGACAACGTGGGCGCGAGCGGGCATGTACGAAGTCGACTTTGGGCTTGGGTCACGCATTCGCTACGCTGATGGTGTTGTACCATGTTTGGATGGGTGCATTCTTATCAACGACGCGCCACCAACGAATTCTACATCGTCTTCAAATGCGTCTCTAAGAACCTGGACAGATAATGGGGTCGACATCACGTTGCCACTGCTCCCTGACGATATGAAACGCTTGTTACAAGACCCGTTGCTTCTACCGCAGGCATAAATTCTAGTCTATTACTTTTACAAACATGAATATAGTTCAATCTATTACCTTGTGACACTGATAACCCTGTTGCTTTTCGATTAAATCACATCCTTAAATGTAAAATAGCAGTCTGTGTGAGTGACAGTCTGTGTGAGTGACAGTCTGTGTGAAAGAAAAAAAAACCCCTATTCACCTGCATCACTCTGCCTTCTTTGAGGTCTTTGTTCTCAATTTCATAAGACCATAAACCAAACCGTAGGAGCTCAGAGCGAATAGAGCGCAAATTCCGATATTCCTCCATCCATAATAGTGTTCCTTGATGTTGAGGGTGGCTAGGTAATCGCTTCCCTTGCGGTATTGACACACTCTGCAAGCTTCCATGGCCTCTGGGTTGATCAAGTTCGCTGCTCTTCCCAAGCCCTTGAGATAAGGTTCCAAGTAAGCACCGCAGGACTGGCCACTTGGCGGGTCGAAGACTGCAAACTCTGACGTCTTGCAGATGACCTCCTTGTCCCACATGGTAAACGTGAGCAGGCCTCCCATAAGATATGTGAATGGGTTCAAGTAGTACATCCAGTAACGCCAGAATTCCGTGATCTGGGTGTACGGGAGGAGTACGCCGCAGAAACACGTCAAGCTGGAGATGACGACGGGATTGACGAGACTGGCAGCGATGGCGTTGGGAGCGTATGCAGCGACGAACTGGCCTATGCCTGTGTATACGAACTCGTAAAGGAGCATGATGAGGAACACGGCGCCGGCATCCTTGCTAGCGGACGGGAAGCCCACGGTGTAGTAGAAGCAGACGAAGTAGAGAACGGCGCAAAGGACGAGGTATACGAATTCGCTGACGATGACGCCCGTGACGAAGGCTACCCAAGCTGTGGAAATACATAGTTAGCGAAATGGTTGTAAGGTGTTGGATGGCGGGAAAACTCACAATAAATCCTGCTCTTCTTTTCACGAACGTCGTAGATGTCGCGGCGCTCGATGAACAATGGCTGCAGCTGGGCAAATACACCGGGCGCCACGAAGATGAAGTTGAAGTTGGCGAACAGGGCCAGTTGCAAGTCTGCCACGCTATTTCCAATCATCCAGAAAGTGAATCCGTTGAACAGCGCAGAGCCAATGTGCAGGGAGATCTTGTTGTTGACGTAGTCGATGTTTCTGTAAAGCGCGATGTTCATGCGGTTTGTGACAATCTTGATCTGGGTCCACATATCTGCGGCGAAAGCCTTTCCGTCGTCGACGCTCTTGGCCGGCTGTGCAGCAGTTTCAGTGATGATGTGATCGAGTTCCTCAACCACTTCAGCGTGCTCTGGAGACTCCAGCCATAACTTGTTCCAGTCCTTGCCTTGGGAGAGACTGCCTGAAACGACATCGATCATGTGTTCTGCTGGGTTCGCTTCGGGGGGGCATGGGGCTCCGTTGCGTCCAAAGTAGTCCTTGATCGTGGCTGCGTTTGTACCAATGTCTCCAAAATACACTGTCTTGCCACCTTTGGTGAGCAGGAGAAGAGTGTCAAACTCGGCGAACAGTTGCGCGCTGGGCTGATGGATTGTGCAGAGAATGGCTTGTCCAGCCCCAGCAAGCTTGCGAAGGAACCGTAAGGTATTGAACGCAGACTGACCATCCAAGCCACTCGTTGGCTCATCCAAAAAGATAAGGATGCTAGGCTTCGCTACCAGCTCAACGCCAATAGTGACTCGTTTTGTTTGTTCGATCGAGAGGCCTGCGCCAGCTCGGCCAATCAGTGTGTGCTCCAAGTCGCGGAGCTCGAGGAGATCAATGACTGTATCGACATAGCGAAGCTTCTCTGCCCTTGGCGTTTCTGCTGACTGACGCAGAAGAGCAGAGAATTCCAGAGCCTCCCTGACAGTCGTATACGGTTCGTGGACGTCTAGTTGCTCACAGTAGCCAGCACTACGTTGAAATGAGACCGGAAGAGGTCTTCCATCGACAAGGATAGAACCCTGGATTGTCCCCTCGGTTTTACGTTGAGCAAGAACATCCATGAGCGTGGTCTTGCCAGCTGTATGTTATGTTAGCAAAAAATCCAACATGAACCAAGGATATACAGCAAGCAATTTACCACCACTAGATCCCATAAGAGCGCCCAAAGTGCCTGGCTTGATCCATCCTTGAACATTATCCAATAAGACCCGTGGACCATTTGGGGTTTTGACAGTATACGTTAGGTTTTTCCAGGTGAAAACAGACTCGTTGCGGATCAGGCCATCGGATGTATCTCTCGCGGAGGAAGCGAGCACACCGCTCGAATCTGAGGAGGTAGGGTCTTTTTCATTCACCTGAGCTTTTTCGTTGACCTGAGACTCTTCATCAGCTGCCAAGACAGTTCTTGCTTTCTTTATGTTCTCGCGTGGAACAAGAAGCGAGTCACCTCCGGTAAACGTATTCTTCCAACGATTCGTGAAGAATACAGTCCAGGAGGTGTACAAGACCCACCACGCCCAAAGAATTCCAAAGTTTCTCCAGAGATGATCTGTAGCATACGAGAGAGAGGCTAGGTATTGCTCGCCAGTGATGGTGTTTGCTCCAACTGCAGCTCCTGCAATACCGGCGCAGGCATTGTTGCTGTTCATGTTGTAGCCAGGTCCGGCAGGTATGAGGTTGGGAATGACACAGCGCATATTTTGCCCTTTGAACTCTAAGGTAAATTGTTAGCACTGGAACGTGTAGATCAACGTGAGTAAAAGAGAGGTTGTTCACAACATACCGTTCGCCATGAGGGCTTCGAAGCCATAAGCCAACGGGTCAATCCAGTATATCCAGACAAACCACGGATGCATCGCTGTTTTTGGAATCATGTAACCCGAATACATGATCAAAGCCGAGACCGTAAACCCAGAGATTTTCGAGGCATCGTCGAACTTATCGAAAGCAGCCCCAATCAGTCGAAACAATGCAGTCATGCAGATGGAAACTGAGAACAGGAGAACCCAATACGTGAAGAAGGCACCAGCAGTCTGCTTCAACCCGACCATGAAATACACAGTCAGCGAGAAAGTAGTGACTTGGGAAGCTATGATTGGAACGTCTGCGGTGATCTGTGCGAAGCAAAATGCAGCAGGATGGTAGAAGGCAAACTCTTTGTGCTTGGCGAGGACGGGTCTTCCAGAAAAACTATCAGTTACTTCAGAGAGGGCCACTAGACCAAAGGTCAGCACGCTGATGAAGAGTGTACCGCCTTTACCAAAAATACCCCCGCTTGTATCGGGAGTGTTGTAGAACAAGCTACCAGTCATCAATGCGAGGACGATGGTAAATGCCTGTTTGATGACGAAGGTCGCTCTGTCGCCCCAGAGAATTTGATATTGACGCCTCACAGCAGTGGAGATTTGCTTGCCTAGGGGAATAGTGAATGGCGAGTTCTTTGGCAGATGTCTGGATCTCTCCGCTGCAACGGATTCCTTGAAGTCCTCTGTGCTTGACTTTGCATAGTCGGATTCCGGAAACGCATATTCCAGTTGCATTCGCTGGTGGATATTGGATTGCTCGTAGCGTTCACGAAGTGCATCGGCCGATCGGGGGAATGAAGCCTCGAAGCCGGGCCGAATGGCCCTTTCTGAAGGGACCGTCACGCCAGTCAAGAAATCTGCAACGTTGGCCGAAGGATCACATAGAAACCCAAGCTGCTCCATGAAAGGACGTGCTTCCTCTCTTGGGCCGTAGAAAATTTGCTTGCCCTCATCAAGAACTAGGACTTTGTCGAATTGTTCGAAGATGCCATTTCCAGCCTGATACAGTGTGGCGATTGTTGTGACACCTAATATCGTCGTCATGGCTCGCATTGCCTTGGCCCACTCGAGAGCAGTGCTTGCGTCAAGACCGCGAGTGCTGTTATCCCAACAGAAGACGCTTCCTCGAGTCGCTAAGCATTCAATGATGGACACTCGCTTCCTCTCACCACCTGAGACACCGCGAACATATTCGTTCCCGACTTTGGTATCATGTGTACTGGAAGTTGCGGTAGGGCGTTAGCAAGATTTCTTGAGACAACAAGGGCCCACGTCGAATCGAACGAAAAGCTAGATTCAACCGGATGGCAATCATGATTTTTTCACTGCGTGTAACTTACTGTTCAATGCCCATAGAACGTAGCAAAAAGTCCTTCATCTGCTGTTGATATTCCTTTTCGGTCTGCGTCCCGCGAACGCCTTTGTCGGGTATCTTCATCATTGTAGCAAAGTCCATGGTCTGACCAACCGTCAGAGTCGGGAAGAAGATTTCTTGCTCGGTGTTGATGACAATCTGTCCACGGTACTTGGAAGCTTCCTCCGAGGACAGGTTGCCAAAGCGAATATCCCCTTGGATCTCAGCATAGGCAGAGCGCTTGTTGGCGAGTACGTTGAGCAGAGTAGTACAACCAGCTCCAGGTCGGCCGAGCACCAGCAACATCTCACCGGGCTTGACACAGCCATGTGAGTTTTTCAGAATCGTTTTCATGCTGCTGGGCTGCCTCGATTCGACAATCCTCTGCCATATATTGAACTGAGAGAGGAAATTTTCCTGTATCATGGCGCTTTTGCCAATCCCTTTCACGGTAAGATTCTGCCAAGTCACCCCCAGATGCTTTGGCTTTTGTTCGCGGTTGTTTGCATTCATCTCTTTGACCTCGTGAGCCATGTTCCAATCACCAATCCTTACTTCATCTTCATTGGCTTCCTCGGTATCACGAAGCTCCCTTTCCCGGAGTCTCTCCGAGTATGTGGACTGGCGGGTCAAGGTTCGAAGGATCTCTCCAGCAATAGTTTCAGACTCGCGACGATGGTGGCTGTGATGGCTTTGGTGGGAGGCCATGGAGAGGCGGTGGCCAGGAGACTGAGGAGTGCTTGTCTCTGAGTGCTGGCGGTCTAACATGATGATGATCGGTTTTCAAGATACAGAGGTTTGAACCTAAGGAGTTGAGATGGTGATAGGGAAGTAGACCATGTCAGAACAGCAGGCAAAGGTCTATTACAAGATGAAAAGAGCTGAAAAGGTTATCACGAAGCAAAGGGATATGGATAGTAAATTAATATTAGAGAAAATTTGATGAGGCATTCTTCACGATGTCGGAGGCCGGACGAAGGCCATGACGGCTTTCGTACAAAAAGTGTCGTCCTTCGCTATCTCGGAAGTTAAGAACGCCCATGGTCAGAGACATGATACTACAACGGAGGTTTTCTATGTCCGTTGTGGAGCTTGACTGATAGAGCAGTGGTAGTTCTCAAGATCAGAGAGCCATAGAAAGTCGATAACGGGAAAGGGTCTATTAGTCAGATATGCATGGGTTTCAGACACGAATCCGGATTCGGGTAGCTTTGCGAGATGTTCATTATGTAAGCGGAACTTTCGGAACCCCTTCGGAACTTCACTATGCCAACGATCAAGTCACGTGGCAGTGCCATCCTGGTGGTCGAGCTCCTAATTTCTCTAACGTCGGTCTTCGGAAGTGCATCACTCTCCGTCCTTCTTCCGCCTCGACCCGGACATAGGAGTTGCTTTTCTAAACAGGACCACCCTCTCGGTACTTGAGGAACCAAAATCACTTCCGTGTGCAAAGTTGCACGTTCCACAATTCCTGTTGGGCGAGCCAGGAAAGTAGCCTAACCAAATGGAGGCTGAAACAATGGATACAAGTGAGGATCAGGCAAACAAATCACAGAAGCGGAGGCGAATAACCAAGGCATGTGATGTCTGCTACAACAAGAAGGTCAGCAGCTTTCGCTCATAGCCGACAGTACTGTGGCTGTCCCCGTCCAGTGGCTAATGTCGTCGTTGAGCTCTGCAGATCAAATGCGATGGAGCTACCCCACAGTGCGAATGGTGTGCCCACCGTGGCTTGCAGTGTTCGTACGAAAGGAAGATAGTGAGGAAAAGGCGTTCCAAGTATGCAAAACGGCTATTCGTCTTTTCTGTGCTGTCTCACTCACCTTTGTCAGCAGACAGCATCGCAGCCAGCTACTAGACCGCGTCGATCGACTGGAACGACTTCTGGCCAAAACACTAGAAGAACAGGCAGGTGCATCTCAACCCCGTGAGCCCTCATCAGCTCCTTCAGAGTCAGCAACAGATACTTCCCTCCCCAGAGAGGATGACTTCAATAATGAAGCGCGCGATATTTCAACGCCTTCGTCAATCGAGCAACCAGCCCTGGGCTCTCTCCACTTTGCAGGTTGGCGACTAGGATCCTTTAACTCAAGCAGCGGCATTCCCGTCTTTTCGGAGCTTGGTGAACAGTGGATCCGCTCCCGTACAGGCCAAGATGCGTCACTTGAGCGAATCACCGCACTTCGTCAGTCCTGGAATAATATTACCCGTTCAGACTGGGGTTCATCGGTTGATGTATCGAACGTGCATTTGCCGATTGCCATGCCAGACCGTCAAGTAGTCGAGAAGTGTTTAGCCCTTTTCCGCAAGTCATTTCTCTGCTGCGTCTTCCCCCTTGTTGACCCTATTCGTTTTCAGACTGCAATTTCGGTGGCCTACTCATCAACATCAGGCGACCCGTTCGGCAACGTTCACAATGCACAGGCCTGTGTATTTGCTTTTCTGGCATTCGCGTCCTTCTTCAACGTCTGCGAATCGGTAAAGATAAGCTCGAACGCGGAGAGATATTCGTGGACGGCGCATCGAATATTGACGACGTACACTCGACCTGTGACGGTGGAAACATTGCAAACGTCATGTATGTTGGTATGTATTAGTGTCCTTTCAAGCTGGCCGCGTCGTACATTGGCTGAATATTAGTCAAGATGATGTATCATCTTTTCTCTGGGGACATTGGCAATGCTCTTATACAGGATTCGGTCGCTACCCGAATCATTTACTTGCTCGGCGCACATACCACAACCTACCCTTCGTGCGACGATGTGAACATCTTATGCGCAAATCCTTCATATCGCGAGCGATATCTATTGCGGAACATTTTCTGGATGGTTTACATCATGGACAAAGAATTGTCAATCCGAACAGGACAGCCGCCGTGTCTACAAGACGAGCATTGTGATACTAGTTTCCCACCAACCTACGCTCGGCGGATCTTTTCGCAACTGATGGGCTTTGGGCCCGAAACAGACTTTGACACTGTACATCCCTTCACCGGTTCCCCGTGGTTGAGCATCATCAAGTCAAAGGCCTACAACGCTCTATACTCGGCTCGCGCATTGAGGAAAACAGATGCGGAGATCTTGAGGGATATTCGTGAACTAGACGATGATCTCGAATGCTGGAGGTTATCTATCCCCATTTCATACAGGCCCACTGTTGCATTTACGCGTGCGACACTACCAAATAACGTAGTAGCTATGCCTTCGACGATGCTGCATCTAGACTATAACCATTGTGTTGCTGCTATTCACCAGGCAACAAGTAGATGCCAGGCTTGGATATCTGGAAATCAGGATGAGATGGAGGGCGTAGGGAGCAGTCTAGACTTGAGCATTGAGGCTAGTCGGTCGTCATTGGTCTATCTCCAAATGGCAAGCCATCTCCTCGACGAGAACAGCTTTTGGTACGTATACTTCTCAACCTCCATCCAGTCCGACGTCCAATATTTATCAACAACGCATAAGCCCTTAAGATGGATCACACACTGATATAGCGCATCTTCTAGGATGGTCCTCTACTACCCGATGTCGGCCCTCCTTACTATTTTCTACGGCATTCTCCACCGACCTCTCGCGCCGCAATCTCACAAAGACCTTGAGCTGCTGAAGAATGTTCCACCCATGATTCGACGAATCCCAATAAGTCGCTGGATGGAAAAAGCGGCTCGCCAGATTCAGGCTGTAGATGACCTAGTCGAAGAACTAACGACCCTGGGACAGTGTGCAATCGACAAGGCAAAACGGGAAAACGGAAGTGAGACAACACAAGGTGTCTTGCTCGGGGATTAGCTTTGTAGATAAGGATGCATATTGGATTACATGAGGACCAGGTGCTGTGCGCAGATCCTGGTATTTGTGGCGGAAGGCATACTCTCTCTAGCTGTCCGGACTTGTGGGGAATCCAGCCTTATCAAGAACCAGAATTTTTTGCAGCAGTATAGAATGTACTATTAAAGAATCGATTTTAGTGCTGTGACAACACATTGCACATCCCCGAGGAAGTGATTTGTATGCTATGTGAACTGCTAATACCAGAAGATATTACCCCTGGTCCGGGACATCTCGCAACAGCAAGAAGGTGGTGGATGCAAAAGTAGTCAATCCGACCTATACACATCGATTATGCGCCTGAGATGTGCTTGGTACGTTGTCGATTCCCCTTCCATGCTTCAAACTTGGAGAAACCCCTTTCCTGCAACATGTCGCGAGAATTTCACCTTTATAGGCCACGCATACCCACAGCTCCCACAATTATGGACACGACAGCGCCGCCTGCCACAAGCGCAGTAGAAGCCTTGCTCGAAGTTCCGATTGCCGAACCAAAGAGGGCACAACCAAAATCGATTATGTCCGCGCCTATTCCAGCCCATAAGGCCCTTTTGATCTCGCGCCTGCCACCATCTGGCAGTTTGTTGTTTCCAGCAGTCAAAAGTAATTCTCCTAGCATAATCTCTCTGCCACCAAACAGACGGGGCAACACCGCATAAGCTGCAGGTACGTCTATCCGAACTGATAGCAGCACGAGTCAGCTTTCAGGTCAAAAGGTCACCATGAAAGGCGTGATCAACATACATAGTCCAAAGGTGAAGCGTGGCGCAAGTAAGCAACTTACTCCGAAACCAATGCGAAGGAGAGCAAGAGCTTTGATTACTACATCGGATCTTGCGTTCATGGGTTCACGCTCGTTGGCAAGTTTTCCAGGAAGGAGCGGCTCGTTCTGATTATGAATGGATGAAGGCATTATTTGGTCTGCTGGTTTGAGTCAACAATCAGCTAGTAGCCAGTCATTGAATTACTGACCAAAATTCAGGCTGATGATCGAGTGTCGAGAAGGCAGATGGGGATTTGTGGTGCGGCATCACTGAGCAGCAGGGCTTTAATACACACTGATTGCTTTACGCTCTCGCAGACCGTTATGCTAAGTGATTCTGAAACTAGTACTGAGCGTTTCTAGCGCGATGAGGGACATTACGACATGATCGCAACCATGCTTTCAGTCTGCAACCATAGGTCGGCTCAGCTCGCATTACTCGTATTACTCGCAAATGACATCTGATTTCCTTCTAGGCATCACGCAGTATGCCACAAACCATTTCTCTTTCCTAAAACCTTAGCGAATTCTGTACCTCACTATCCTCTTTTTGGACTCCCCATATGTCCAAGCTTATCGGCTGCAGCCTCGTATTCCGGGTGGTCGGGGAGATGGTTGTACCAAAACAGGCTTAGTGCCCTTTTAGCATAACGTTATGCTCGCCGCCCCGCCAACGCGATAACTCTCTCGTCTCCAGCCCAGACATCCCATTATTCAACACTTTCTAGCGACCTTTTGGGTTTTAGCACTGTTGAGGAATAACGTTAGCCATCATGCCTGCAGAGAAGAGGAGAAAGCCTGAAGCCCTAGCGACAGTGCCGGAGCGTGGCGACCCAGGTAGGTAGCTGAGCTTACACATCTAATCTGTCGACTCTCAATGAGTGGAAAATCAGAATGGGTAGATATTAATGTGTCGATATGGACCTGAAGTAATCGTGTTGGTCATCGCACAATGGAATTCGAACATGTGCTGATACTAGTGGGGTAAAGACCGGAAACGAGCCCTCAATGTACTTGCGCAACGAAGATATCGTAAGACCTCCCGACTCCATGCTGCCATCCGCATATATACTGATTCTGAGTGCAGGCCAAAGACGCCGAGATAAGATTGCTTCCTTAGAAGCCCAAGTAAACGTGCAGAATAGCAGCCAGTCTCACATCGAGCTGGATGTTGCACCGTCTCTGGAGACTGCAGCTAACTCTGGATCCTCTGCTGTCAGCCCTAAGAATACCTCAAATGTCGAAGAGCACAATTTTTCCTCTTTCGGCGGTGCTATGTTAGCGTTCGATGCCGTCGATATTGACTTTTCCCTATCTAGTGACTTTGGTAGGCTCGCATACTTGACTCCGATGACATCAACTCATTCATTACTCACAACCTTCAAGATATTCAAAATCTACCCACATCCCTCTCCTTATCTACAACTCCAGAAAACCCGACTACAGCGGCATTACTGAGATCCAATACACCTCCGTCACCCAACGCCTTGGCAGGCCCCGATTCCCAACCTTCACCCTTCACCTTCCCACTAACCCCAGACGCGAACCTCGACGTACCCATAATGGCCGCCCTACAAGCCTTCATGACAATCGCATCTCTCCTCGACATTGTTCAAGATACCTTCAACCCATTCGCACTACACACGTCACCGCCCACCCCGCACCCGTCCCTCCCGCTCAATCTCCACCCCGTCCCAGCGCAGATTCTGATCCCGCACCACCCAGCCCTAGACGCGCTTCCCTGGCCCTCAGTACGTGAGAAGCTTATTTGCATACGTGAGTGCCATTTTCCCTTCCAAATCTTCCCTCCCCCGCCTGACAACCCTAGTCCACCTCCCCTCTCCCCAGCGCCCCCCAATCGCCCGCGGCACCCGCGGTGAGCCTATCCAACGCATTATGCATGACATGGACGACTATACCTCTGGGTGCCGCGTCCATGGCAACGCTTCAGGCTGGTCTGCGCACCACGAGATGGCCGAGGAGAGCTGGGAAATAGGCGACGCCTTCTATCGCAATTGGTGGTTTTGTGTGGATAGCAAGATAATTTCGACGACGAATGCGCGAAGGAGGGAGAGGGGGGAAGCGCCGCTGAGTTTGGAAGACGTAAGAAGTGTATAGAATTAATCTATCTGGTATTGTTCACAGGAAAGGTAGAAAGGACACGCTCTCAAATGCATCACTATTCAATCTAACTTGGAGAAAGAGGGGGAAAGAAGGGCGACCCCCCTCCTCTCCTGGATTATCGCGACCTACAACTCAATCACTACTATAGAAAAGTATCATGTCTACTCAACTATACAATGAAAATAGTAATTTGATCACCACTATGAGCGTGAGTGCACCACGCCAGATGGCTGGGTCGTATGTAGGAGAAAGGTTACGAAGAGCTTCCGAAAGGCCGGTAAATAGGATTCGAACGTTTATATATTTTACGATGACTATTATATTGGCTATACAGCTTTTTCTATTGGCTAGGTACAGTGATTTAAATTCAGAATTCTGTGCGATGGTCAAACGAGGAGAAAACGAAAAAGCTTCTTCGGCACTTAAACTTGAAACCTCTCCCTGAAAGTCGAAAAGTTTGAAAAAAAAACTTGATTTCGAGTGCAGAACAGTCTTCAGAATCAATTCTCTTAGTCTCATAGCTACTTTTATTTTTGGAGGGGCAGAGATTTGGACTCTCGATTTATTTTACATGCAGCTAACCATAATTTATACAAACGGCAGAACGATGTGGCTCTTGTGCTCACCACCGATGTGAACCTGATGTTTTCCGCGATTCTTGACGTGCTTATCGGACCCGAAATTGCTTACACACCTATTGCGTCCACCTACCACAATTCTAATGCTTTCGCCAGCTTCAAACTCGATGCCCGTAGCCCAGATACCAATGTCTAAACGGACAACGTCACCGGGAGTTATCTTTTCCTCCTTATCATGAGGATGGAACGGCCAGTGCGGGTGCATGCTCTTTGACTCGTCGATTGCGCGATGCGATGCTCTCAGGATGCCGCATGGTCCTTTGTACACCACCACTTCTGTAGCTTCTTCTGGCTTGAACTCGCTGAAGGATTTTACTGGGATGCCACCCCAAGGGATGTTGAGATTCATCATCTGTTCACCGTTCTTGTCCAGCTTTTCGATAGTAACGTAGACATCCATGTCGTCGTGATCGGGGCAAGACATGTACAAAACGGCCTTTGGAAGGCCCATAATCCGAGTCGTTTCCGGGAACTTATGGGTGAAGGTGATGGAATCGTCTGTTTCAGAGTTGTAGCTCAAAGTAGCGCTTGAACCTGCATCGCCGAAGAGCAGCTTCTGGTCTTGACCAAGGTAGGCTTCGCGGTATTCGGTTCGAGCAGGTGGGAAGTCTTCTTCGACGATGTTCTCGTATGATTGGGGCTCCTTTTTTCCAAAGCGCAAGACGGCCATCCGGACTCGCGGGGTCTTTTCCCAGCCATTGTCAGCACCCTTAAGGAAATGATCGAAAAAGGAGAAGAGTTCTTCTTTTGCCTGGTTGTTTCCCCATAGGTCATACCATTCCTGCCACGGGTGCCATCTAAGCCATTTTTGAGGAGTATCCACCTCGAGCCATCCTCTAATAGCGCCCATTCCGTGCATTGTATTGGTCCAGGTGCCGGTGATGTATGTTGGTACGTTGATCTTCTTCATATCGGGCCTCTTATCGTTCCACCAACGATTGGCCAATGGGTGCTTTTCGAACATTAACCTGAAGCTCTCCAGATTACCGTTGCCGTGTAGCATATGTTTGACAATGAGCTTATCGAAGAGGTCTCCAGCGTAAATTCCACCGCGTGCGAATTGCTCGCGGTACAGATCACCACAGCCTTCCCAGGGCGCGATAGCCTTTAGGCTCGGTGGACGCAGGGCTGCGATGAACCATTGCACGATTGCTAAGTGAGAGTTGCCAACAAGACCGACCGAACCATCGCACCAAGACAATTTCGCAATGTGCTCGATCGCGTCGTAACCGTCCTCGGCTTCTTGTTGACCCATAATAACCATGGTGCCACCGCTATCACCAGCCCCTCGTGAATCGATGTTAACAATAGCGTAGCCTTTGGGTACCCAGTCTGCTGGATCTGGAGCTTCAAACTTCTCCAAGCCGGAAAGAGCGTCTGCAGGAACACCAAGGTTCCACGGCGTCATGTATCGTAGAGAGTCGATGCCATTGAACTTCTTGCCGAACGGTCCCCAGCAAATGAGCGCTGGGACTTTGGTAACAACGCCAGATTCAGGTTCCGTCGGCCTTAGAATATCCGTATAAAGCGTAACGCCATCTCTTGCAGGAATGGCCACATCATGTTCCACGAGGATATCGCACGGTAAAGCCTTTGTTCCAGGGTGTGATGGATGTCGCCAGCCCTTAGGAAGCACTTCTTTGCGCGGTTTTAGACCTTCATAACCACCCTCACCAACTTTGGCTGGTGTAAGAGGTTCAATAGGGATTTCAACTCCATAATTTGAGCTGGACTTATTCTGGTTGACAAGCATCGTGTCGGATGCTCAACGATTGAGCTGGATATAAGGAGAGGGAGTTTAGAAGGAAGGTAGTCGGCAAAGAAGATGCATCCCACTCATTAATAATATACTGTCTCGAAAGAATAATGGATACTCAAATCGGGATGCGGAGCGAGGTGTCTTGTCCGGCCTGGACTAACCTCCACATGTGCCTCCGAAAGAACTCCACGCTATCCGAACATCCAGTTGTCATGCCTGGATGCTAATCCTGACAATGGTTTGGGAGAAACTAGTAATTCTGATGGGCAAGCGACTACTCTGATGCAGGGGTCCCCGCCATCGGTAACTCCTTGTACCCCACATCCTTCCACTTACGGCTAGCGGAAGTTACAGGCAAATGGTTCCCGAGCCGAACCGAGCCGAACCGATCAATGGTCCCCAACAGTGAGGGGTATCGATCGGTCATCGCGTTCCCATCAGCAGCAGACTTAGATTGAAACAAGCCACTGCTAAGGTTCTCATATAAGTTTAGAAGACAAACGCCATCATTCGAGTCAACAAGAGTACAGAGACACTGTCACTCTACCAATACAGTACGAACCAATCTTGTGTCTATCTTCTTTATTCCTTAACACCGACACCATGTCCACCACTGTTCAAACTACATTGTCAGAAGCGCCTGTAGAGGTACCCAAATTCAAGCCTCAGCCATCAGGCCCAAAAAGACTGTTCCGTCAAGAGGGGCTTGTGTATGGTGATTGGCGTGACGATATCATCCGAGATGGATATGTCGTGGTCAAAGGTGCCATCCCTCGTGATCGTGCAGATGGCTATGCTGAGGAGATGATGTCCTGGCTCGAAAACTTGTAAGTAAATCAACGCTTGGAATTCCTTGCGCAAAGCACATTCGCCTTGGAAATAGACATAGGCTAATCGTGAATCTCTATTTGTTAGTGCTGGCGGACTGGGGTTCAAGCGCGATGACCCATCGACCGTTGTGGAATCGAAAATGCCCATAATCAACGAGAAGGGCATGTGTCTCGGATACGGTATTGCACACGAAACATTCGCTTGGTCAGTACGCCAGGAGCCTGGAGTCGTTGGAGCTTTCGAGAAGGTGTATGATACAAAAGACCTTATCGTCTCCTTTGATGCATCAAACATGGCATTTCCCAACCGCAAAGATCTCAAAGAAAACAACCCATGGCCACATCAGGATCAAGATCCGGAAAAGCCCGGTTTTCGCTGCCTACAAGGGCTGGTCAATCTGCTGCCAAACAGCGATAATGACGGCGGCCTCATCGTTTGCAAGGGTGCTCACCTTCTTAGCGAAGAGTTTCACGAGCAGTTCAAAGATGAGCCCGATAAGATCTGGGCGTGGACCAAAGAATGGTACGGTTTCACCAAAGAAGGCATGAAGTGGTTGGAGGACAAGGGCTGCGAGTGGGTGAAGCTCAACGCTGAACCTGGTGACCTTCTCCTCTGGGACAGCCGCACACCTCATTACAACCTTAGCCCAACAGGTGACAGACCGCGTTTCTGCATCTACACATGCTATATGCCAGTTGCCGAGGCCTCGGAAGAGGACTTATTGCGGAAGAAGGACGCGTTTTACACTACTCAAAGTACTACTCACTGGCCCAATGCTAGGCACGTGGGTGGCTTACCTATTATCCGCGACAATGAGCCTTGTCCTTACAACACAGGGAAGCCGAGAAAGCCGGTAGAGTTATCAAAACGAGGGTTTGAATTGACGGGAATTCCATATATCGGGACATTGTCAGCTTGATTTTCTTGAAAGGGCTGGATTCATGCGATGTTTTTATGACACTTGTAACCCTCAGCGTATATACTAGTATCAGATCAAATTGAACTATTGAAATAACTAGTTTCGACTTCCTAGGTGTCGATATCTTTGAGTTCGATATCCCGGAGCCTACAACCAGCCAATCTCACAGGAACACTTCTCAGACATCGATAAAGAGGATTATTACAAAAGATCAAGATCACTTCCTTTGTATACATGTGTTCTTTAGTAAAGTCGGCCACTCGCTTCTTCTCGTCATTTGGGCACATCACGTGAACAGGTGAGGAGTTGAACACATTTCATGTAATCTCAGTATCACCTATGTAAACCAGGAGAATGCCTGGACAAGGAAAGGATCATATGAATAATTAGAATTTTCAAAACAACCACTAAACCATCTCGATTTCTCAAAATTGAATGAGCCAAACACCTTACTTCGCTTCAGTAAGCCCTGGCCACAAGGTTTTGACAGCCCACTTGCGAATGCGAGGGCCGAAAAAGTAAATCGGTATACCAAGAGCCATGAGACCGCCGATAATACCAGCTAAGATATTCATGGCGCCATCATAACCAGTAGCCTTGATGGCTGGAACAGTAGAGTAGCTCAGACCAAAGGAGATGAACCCTCGACCGACGCAGATAACCATCAACAAGGCACCTGCCTTCTGAGGGAAAGCATCGACCGCATAGGTGATACCAATCAAATTAGCGGTTAGGAAACCTAGATAACACATGTGAAAGGGGGCTGCAATCCCCATCCAGTGGTACTTAAAAGGATGAGCGCCAGCCTGGCCATAGATAACACAGCCCAAGACTGTTGCCACAGTTGGGAAGATGAGAGACACAAGTCGGAACTCGGGCTAATGAGGGTAAAGAACCCCAGATGTTAGCGAAAATCCGACAAAACAAGCAGGAAGATTGCGAAATATGATGAGAGAACAAGTTACAAGATTCTGAACGTACCTTGAAGACGCCGCCGCTTCGCTTACTCATCCATTTAGAGAAGCGATCAGTGCCATAGCCCAAAAGTGGGATTAGGACCATGACAACTGCGATTTGGAAAATCTGGACCCACCCTAGCACGCCAAAGGCAAACTTGTACGGCGGTTGTGTCAAGATAACAGCAAAAGTAGAGGACTGGTAGATGTAGACGCCCAAGAAGGCACCGTTGAAGAGTAGAATCCAGAAAATGGTAGGGATAAAAAAGCCCTTTCCAGTGTCAATGTAGAAGTCGGTCACTCGTGACCAGACCGGCTTGTGGTGGAAGACTTTCAAGTCGTGACGTAGAGAGCGTGGGCCATAGATATCTGGTCGAAGTTCGCGTCTCTTGCCAGCCACGAGTTTCCCATCGGCTGAAGCGTCGTCGTGCTCATCCACTTTGCGTTCGTACATGGTCTCAACCACGAAGAAGATGGAAAGAATGAATGTAGCAATGATCAAGAAAGTGATGGTGAGATACCACCACTTCAGGCCAAAGGGCGGAACAACGTTTGTTGTCATGACAAACAAGACAGCTGTACCGACAGTTTGGACGCCGATGAACCACGACAACTTGCTACTCCTCTCATGGAGAAAATGAATTTCCTCAACGATGAAAGGAGCAAGGGCCTCGCTTTGGCCTGCCGCCATGCTGAATATATTTCGGCCGGCAATATGGCTAGTGAGGGTGGTGGAATAAGCGCACCAAAAGCCAGTGATGATGAGAAGGAGCAGGGAAAACAGGAAAACTGGTCGGCGACCAATTGTCAGCGTTAGAGGCATGGATATAAGGTTACCAATACCCATAAAAAGAGTCGGATAGGTGACGAGATCAGTAACGCGGGCGGGGTCATCGTGGGGGTAGGCCTTCATGACTGAGGGCATGACAGCACCAAGGCCAGAGGTTCCGAGTACAGCGATAGCGCTGTATACTCCGACAAGGAATATAATCAAGTATTTGTGCCATGTCGGTAGATTTAGGGGATCTATAGCAGGAAGAAAATGTCAGCGTGAAATCGAGAGGATTGACCGAACGCACTTGTATCAGCACGGCTTGCTAAGGTGGGCGCGGGAGATGGAAAATGAGAGTAGGTTCTCTGAGCTTACCCTTTGGATCACTGCTGGGGGTAGGGACAAGAACAACAGATCCATCTTGAAAAAGATTGATAGTTCCATAATCAGTAGTGGCCGGGCCAAGAGGTTTGTCGCTCAAACTTTCCACGAACTCAACCTGAGTCTTCGACTCCACATCCTCCAATTTACTCATGATCGCGCTCCTTTCCTCGATATAAGGTGTTGAGGAAGCTGTTATAGATTTGCTAGGAACAATAAAGAACCAAGTGACAAATAGATAATAAGTGACTTCAAAGCACCCTTCTTGAAGTGGTGCAGATGACCTGTCTCCGTCGAATAGGTGTGTTATCGACGATAGGACAGGCTGCGTTTAGGTCCACTGGATGGCCATTTTGGACACGTACAACGACGTGGAGCTTTTGTATACAGAGCCTAATCGCCTCTCCCTCCACATCACGAAGAACCAAGCTAGAGCTAGCTAGAGCTAGCTGTATCCGATACAGATGGAATCTGGGGTGTGGGGGAAATCTGGAGAATCACGATATTGGGGTCTTGTCAAGCGCTCCAGACTCGGCCAAGTTCTTCTCTGACAGCGTTAGTCTCTTGTGTTTCCGATTTCCCCGCCTTTCAACCCGCAAACAAGGACAGTAACGAACTAGTGTGGCGGGTCAATTTGACTTACCGAGCCGAGGTACCCACTGACATGTCGCCTTCTCCCAACTCCGTCTTCTGCATCATCGGCATCACGTACTGTCACTCGGTTCGGTGTCACCATGCCCTCATCGGCAATGCGATCGCATAGCGCAGCCCACGACGAGTCTGGCGCGACAGCCGGGACCACCGCGACTGGCCCCCATTTTTTAACACCATCGCCCTCGACCTCTACTCGCAGTACTAGCGGCAACAACCCAGGACCATCGTCGAAACGACGTCGGATCAACTTCGCCTGTGATTATTGTCGCTCACGTAAAACCCGCTGCGATGAGGGCCAACCGTCGTGCTATGCTTGTTCAGCCGCCGGAATCCAATGCGTCACCAGAAACCGCCGTCAACCATGGCTTGACGTTCGGCGGCATGAAGCTGGTAAATCGCAGCATCGTAGTGAGATAGAAGAGACGGCGAGACAAGACCAAATTGACTCCAATTCAATTTCAAGACGTGCAGCCACGTTATCAACAATACCAACTCATGAGGATAGGAGAAGTGCTCCCGCTTCTCGCCGAGACCGGCGACAACAGGATCATGAAAATGAGACAATAACTACTGAAGAAGATACTGCTTTATCTAGTATTCAGGGCCCGCCACAAGCAGAGAATGACGATACCATCATCTCAAATCCGGCTTGCAGCTATCCCGCGCGTCAAACTCAAGGCACATCGACCCACCGCTCTAGTACCACACAGGGTGAGGATGATAGACCTGAGCTTAGATCCCGTTTACCCATCATACATGCCGACTCCGGTAACACCTCTCTCGACTTCATGACCAGCTGGCTAGATCTCGCACGTCACCGTCTCCAGATCCCTCGATCAGGCCCTCGCCAAGCAGAACAGTCCGACAGCGACCCGGCTAGTGACGGTGGAACTACACAAAAAGACTCGCTATTACCAATTTTCTTAAAAATTTGGGGTTTTCCAGAGCAGGAAACACTATCAGCCTTGATTGACTGGTTTCTCGAGGGCCCAAACATCGTGTTTCCTGTCCTCCAGCCAGACAAAATCAGGCATGTAGCTCAAAGGGCATATACAGATGGCCCCAAGTCTTTCACACAACAGTATGGGCTCGCAGTGCTGATGCAGGTATATCTCGTTATGATACTTGGCCATAGCTCAAGGCCCAACCACCATCTTGGCTTCGATGCTGAGGGGTGTCTGGAGTACTCTCAGAGTCTTCTTGGCTTGGTGTTGCAGCAAGTCACGATTGATGCTCTTCGAGCTGTCACTCTATTATCTATGGCGCTACGATGTCATGAGAATCTGGCTGCAGCCGGACATACAATGAGCCTAGCTGTCTCCATGGCTATCTCACTGGGCTTGCCAAAACAGTCGCCTCACTTACTGCTTAGAGAAGAAAGACGGAATGTTTGGATTAGTGTTTTTTCATTCGAGAAATTTCTCTCTTTTGAACTCGGGAGAGCGTCACTCATTGCAGATGATTGTCCGGACTTGCTACCTGGTTCTAGTGGGCTTGGGGACAGGGAGCATGGAATCGAGAACAGAGACTCGACAAATCGGTCGCAGCAACAGCTGCAGTACCCCATATGCGAGATCGCTCTGAGTCTGGCTACGGTACTAAGCGATGTGGGCAGATTATGCGTCCAGGTCAGCCGGAAGGAGGATGAAAAAAATCATGAAAACGTAACAGAATTGGTAAGAGAAAAGGTCCGAACAATAGGCCTATCTTGTGTGAAATTGATGAGTTGGGCATCGGATGTTTGTCCGTCTGGTTACAGGTAAGTTTTCGGGTCTTCTTCTTTGGCACTTGCTCTCATAGCCGTATCCATAACCCCAACAATACCATGGCTGCAAGGTTTGGATTGGAAGCTAATGCGTTATGCATATAAACAGCCCGATTATGGACATATTGTTCAATTCCAGAACACATCCGTTTGCGTCGTTTATTGCAATGCAATATCACATAGCGTACGTGCAAACTCCCTTTCTCAGTGGCAAGGACTTGGACTAGAAGACCATATAACGCTGACATTGAATTTCACGGGAAGCGTGATCATAGTAACCCGTAACAGTCTTCTCATTAGCGAGAAGGCTATTCGTCTCTCCGTCGATGTCATTGCAAAGGACGAACCATGGGAGTATGC
Source organism: Bipolaris oryzae ATCC 44560 (assembly GCF_000523455.1). NCBI lineage: Eukaryota > Fungi > Ascomycota > Dothideomycetes > Pleosporales > Pleosporaceae > Bipolaris > Bipolaris oryzae. The sequence goes on along the minus strand of NW_006911316.1, from coordinate 83,056 downwards.
TGTGAGGAATGGACAGAGCTTAGCTGCCAATTCAGCGCGCAAGATCTTGCGTCTGTTTCTGGAATCATCAGAGAATCAGACTTATCCTGTACTCCCGAGTCTGGCCGGTCCACTGCATGCTATGGGCGCTCTGGCTGTGTTCGTGGTAACGCGGCAAAACTCAAGAATGGCAAGCATGGACCGGGAGCTTCTAAAAGCTGCAGCGCTTGCAGTCAAGGATGCAAATACCTTGGAAAGAGTGAAGAGAGAGCTCGAATTCGCTCTCAACAAACTTAACGCATTTGTAACAGCGGCTACAGGATCTCACAGGCATAATCGGCCAAGGCCATCGCACCGATCAGAAACTGAAAGTTCCACGCTTCCGCCAGAGCCTACCACTAGAGAACAGATCCCAATTTCGGCATGGAATCCTCTGTGGCAAGTCCCAGAGCAAAGTGCTTCGCCTGCTCAGGGTAGTGGGGAGATTTTTAGCCTGATTCCAAGCGGGCAGATGAGTACCCTTGATGGTCACAACGACTTGACCTGTTCAGACTGGTGGATTGAAGATAACTCTCCAATGATCATGGATGAGCTTGGATGGAATTGGGCCAACTTCTCTCAGCTCTTAGATGGGCGGGACATTGAGCACCAAATACAACTGTGAGATTTTATATAGTCGTTGAAACGCGCTATTGGATTGCGGATTAGATCCCGCTCACAACGGAATCGATGCGACGAGTCATACCCGTGCGCATACACGATAAAAGCCCTCTCGGCTGGGGTTTGGTTACGAAAGGTCTAACTAAAAAAGATGCCGACCGGAACCTCCACATGGAAGTGCATTGTTCCCGAGACCAGGCGTCGGATCATTCACTATCGCAGCATAAAACGCAGTATGTACTAGTTTTTCCCACACTAGAACATCTACAAGCACCTTTATGGGCTTGCGGGTGACATGCTCCTGACTTGTGTAATAGAGCCACAACTACCAATGCTTCTCATTGAGTCACGTGGCTGCGGAATCCAAACGCCAATATTGATACATCTGCTAGCATAGGCATCTCTCCTCCTAGTCCAAACACCAATGCATTTACCTTGTTTCACTTCGGCATGTGGAGAGCTAAAGCTTCTAATGCCGAGGATCTTACTGATCAATCGAAGAGTGGAGTGTGGTGGCAACCAGCGTCGATGCGTCGGCTCGGGATCTTTCCAAGCCACCCCACCCCAGTCCATGCATCGGCAACTCGCTAGCTTCTCAGCCCATTGGCATCGCACAACGCGCACATTTACTACGCGTCTTATCTGGACTCGGCAATGCAGATTAGCCCAATCTACCTGACAAAATGCGGAGTCGCTTGTTGGGGATTCACGGGCTGGGGAGTGGGGTCACGACAACCCGATCCCGATCCCGATCCCTCGGCAAGAGGGGAGAGAGTGCACCTGAGTATGATTCGGTATGATAAGAAGCAGTCTTTATTATAGAGACGGTATGAGCCTTTTGATGCTCCCGGGTGTTTTCCCTTATCACTTCCATATCAATTTTCCAGCAATCTTCCTATTCACCATTACTGCGTTGGACTGATGGCACACGACACCAAGTTCGATGTCGGTGTTGCAGTGATTGGTGGTGGGCCTGCTGGCATGGCAATAGCCCTCGGATGCATCAAAGCCGGCATCGACGTCAAGGTGTATGAACGATATCCCTATGCCAGGCCAGCGGGAAACATCCTCAACCTATGGCCACCGGCCATACATGCACTCAAGTGCATGGGCGTGAATACCACGGACCTCGGAGCTGCCTCGCCTGCAACCACATTCCGGAACCCCAGTGGACATGTACGTGCTACGGTACGGCTGGCAGATGATGTCGTGGAGAAATACGACGGTGGTTTCCTTGGGCTTTTGCGACCAGATCTGTACAAGCGGATGTTGTCAGCTATCCCTGAGGGCGTCATGGAATTCAATAAGTCAGTGACTGCATTCGAAGACACGGGCGACTGTGTCCGGATGACATTAGGCGACGGTACCATCGTCCAAGCCGCCGTCGTCATCGGTGCCGATGGCATCGACTCTTCCGTCCGCACTCACCTTTGGGGCCAAAGTCCACGAAGAAACCACGACCTCCACGTTATCGGCGGCTTCACCTTCGATACCACCGACGGCGTCATCCCCGACGAATGCGTCATCACCCACGATCCCCAAGTCCAGGGCACATACGGACCTCTTCTGAGCCAGGGCCGCAAAGGCCTCCAGTGGTGGTTCGTCGAGTCATGGCCTGATGACAAACCCGTAGAAGAAGACCTTAAGAGCCGTGCTCAGATGCTGTCGAAAAGATTTCCGGGACCCCTCAGTGACCTGGTGCAGGGTACTGCACCAGAAGATGTTGTCATGTGGCCAATCCGTGATAGAGTGCCACTTAAGAAATGGTCCAAGGGCCGCATGAGTCTTGCTGGAGACGCCGCACACGCTACATCTCCCTACGCTGCTTACGGCGCGGGAATGTCAATCTCAGACGGGTATTTCATTGCGCAGAGTCTGTACAAGATTGATCTCTCCGACACAAATGCGGTTGCGAACGCGCTGGAGCGGTACGAGGGGTATCAGCTGGCACATACGACACACATGGTTGAATCGGCATATTTTGTTGGGAGGCTCTTCCATCATGTTCCGTTTCCGCTGAATTATTTGCGGAATCTCGTGCTTGACTGGACGCCGATGTTGCAGCGGGAAGTTGGTGATAAGAACCCTGAGGAGATTACTGGGCAGTTGAGGCTGATGGGACGGGACATTACTGTCTAGAGTGCGGGACGCTCTGAGCTTCCAGGACCGACTACTATGCTTGACATTAATAGATATTAATTATGACAGGGTAACATAGAGCTTGGATGTTACGCAGTTTAAGGCTGGTAGAAGCACCTGAGCTTGGTACGTAAGTACAGCGAAAGAGGCTGGCAAGTTTTCCTTTTACTGAGGCCAAGAAAAGGGAGAATAATGTAGGAATTTCGTAAAGCACCTAGCCGTCATTCAATGGAGTAGTATCGAATAATACCATTCAAAGTCGGGTTCCAATAGCACATTACTTATCCGAATTTCAGTTCAATAAATTTCCGTGTATTCTTCATTACTCATCTAATGTGAAAACAGCACCCTCATCCTTCATTCATACAGAAATTCTTTCACACCTTGAAGCTTCAATTGAAAATAACATCTTGAGATCGGCCAAAGGTTTGTCTTCTGTAGCTTTCCGGCGGCTGCGGTGCGTTTAGAGGAAGCAGTCTTGTAAGGTGGGCCACCCTAGTCCTCACGCTTGAAAGGAGCGGTCTTATGAGGAGGACTGGCTTCACGCTTGAATGGCGCAGTCTTGTGAGGTGGGCTTGCTTCACGCTCCTTGAATGGCGCCGTCTTATGGGGAGGGCTGGGATCCCTCTTGAAAGGAGCAGTCTTGTGAGGTGGGCTTGCCTCCCGCTTGAAGGGTGCGGTCTTGTGAGGAGGGCTGGCCTCACGCTCTTTGAAAGGAGCAGTCTTATGTGGTGGGCTACGCTTCCAAGGAGCTTCCACGGCGTCCCTCTTGAACGGGGCAGTCTTGTGTGGAGGGCTACGCTTGAATGGCGCCGTCTTGTGGGGTGGGCTTGCTTCGCGCTCTTTAAAAGGTGCGGTCTTGTGAGGAGGACTGGCCTCACGCTCCTTGAATGTCGCAGTCTTGTGGGGAGGACTGGCCTCGCGGATGGCAACCTCAGCAAGGACAGCAGGAGCTGGGATGGCGGCAGCCGAAACGGCGCCCGCTAGAAGGGGAAGGAAGACGATGCTGGAGAACTTCATGGTGAAGGTAGATGTGAAGTTTAAGGAGACGTTTGTGAGTAAGGTTAAGCTGTGAGAGATGGAAGAGGAGGTAGAGGAGGTGGGTTGTGAGTTGTGAGTCTTCTAACAGGGCGTTCAGCTCGAATATATACTCATCTTTTACCTATGTTCTATTTTGAGCTGGACATAACGATGGTACCATCCACGCTACTAATCCTAGCGTCTGTACGTATTGCCTCCGTATCGGCTATTTTGCACAACGTTCCGGGTAAAACTGATGACTCGACTTCTAGCTACACTCGATCAAGAGTGATGACGACATCCGTGCTGATGCAGAGGGTATATGTGCCATTGTATCGTTTGAGATGTTCGACGTCCCTGCTCACGCCATGCCAAGGACTTTTGCGAGATAGATATTGTTATGGCTAACTTTCCATTTATTCCTGTACTCTCGTCCTATAGGATATTTGTTAGACTACATACAGCATGTATATCAACATCACAAAAGGCTACACAGTACTATACAAACTGACACACGAGTAGTTGCCTGTACCGCTTAGAGTGGCTGGTGAGCTGCCCCCAAAACGGATAATTACTACAGTAAGCTACATACATAGCTAGTTATCAGGCGTTACGCGCGATTTCGGAGATTACAATATCCCTTTAGGCCTTCAATCTCATGATGTCGCGATCCTAAATTCCCTTTTTAGGCCTAGTCTCAGCTGCGCAGTGGTGGGGTCCGATCCTTCCGAGATATCGTGCTGACGGCTGTCACTCAGCCTCACATATTCTCCTACCCTAAAAAGCTTAGATCTGAGGATAAGTTGACAGCATACCAGCTGAGCCTCCACTCCAAGTTCAGCTATTTCAGCCCCGTATCGGGCCGGAGGACTGCAACGTGGGACAATGGGATTTTAGTAGACGTGCACATTTAACCGGGTTCAACGGTGCTGCCTGCCATAGACTAGAAATAACCATGCGAGTTGGCCGTAGTAGTTAGTAACCAGCTGATTATGAGGTACATCGTTGCAATAGAGTCGAGTCGTCAGTATGCCTGGTCAGCACAGATTAGTGCGAGCTTCTTGTGTGCTGCGAAGCCGTTGTTTACTATACAGGTGTCTGAAGGCGGGTGATGTCTTTCCATTTTTCGCCTAGATTCATGCAAGGATACCATGAATCAGCCTCACAAATATCTTTAGTAGTCTGTAAGCGCCCTAGAGCGTGGCTGCCATGAGCTTCGGCATTTTACAGCCACACTCCAACATTGTTAGCATTCGATAACATGATACTACTATAGTCACTAAAGCACTAATAAATTACATTTCCGCCGTGATTGCTTCCATCTAGACCCAACTCCCTCTCCTTTCCCTCCTACCATGCTCTCGATCCCCCTCACCACCATCCTCATCCTCTCACTCCTCCAATCCTCCCAAGCCTCTTCCATCCCCTGGCAATGCACACCCGGCCTCGCCGACCTAAACACCATCTACCCCGACCTCGCCCCCAATTTCCAAGAAAACAATACTATCGGCGAAGGCACAGATGGCCAAGTCCTCTTCTCCCCCTCATCCGCCACAGCACTAAAACGCTTCTTCCCCAACTCCAGCACCCCAGATCAGATCCACCAGGAATACTGGATCGGCCACAGCCTCGTCCACCCTAACATCGCAGCCACGCACTCGCTAACCTACATCGAGTCCGCCACGCATGGGTACTGGGAAATGGAAATGGAATTCGTCCCCTTTCCTCTCCTCGACCTCCTCGACTACGACCGGTGGGCCGACCGGCACTGGTCCTTCGACGCTATAAGCTGTCTTTTCGCACAAGTCGTTGACGCCGTAGCCCACATGCATGAACACGGGATCGCGCATCGTGATTTGAAGGTTGAGAATATACTGGTGGCGCGGGACGGCACGGTCAGAGTGATTGATTTCGGCAGCGCAGCCGCATCTCGCGATATGCTTACGGGAGCGCGAGTGGCAAGCTGGGCGAATTGGATTGGGACCCCGGTTACGATGGCGCCGGAAGTGCATGGGGAGCGGTTTTTTGATATGGAGAAGGCGGATGTGTGGGCACTTGGGGTGGTGTTTGTGAGGTTGTGGTTAGGGGTGTATCCTTGGGAGCCGGAGATGGTGTTGGGTGGGCTGGAGGAAAATGGAGCGTTTGGTGTTTATCTGGAGGAAGTTGAGGATGGGAGGGAGTGTGGGGAGAGGGAAGATGAGGATAGGTTGTTGTGCCAGATACCGTCTGAGAAAGCGAGAAGCGTGATTGCGGCGATGCTGGAGGTTGATCCGATAAGAAGGAGTACTTTGCCGGTGGTGCTGAATAGTGCTTGGCTTAGGGAGGCGTTTAGTCATTTGTTGAAGTATGCATCTACTTGATTTATCATACTACCCAGGCATGAAGAATTCGTCGTCTAGGGATTACATCGTTTTGCATAGACATGGAATAGAGATACAACTATAGTTCATTAAAATCAAACTTTTTCACACTAATTAGATATAAACTAGGTCCAGCTTCTAAATGAACCCCACCAGACTTCTAAATCAAGGAGGCGGTTGTACTTGATTGTGGGCGGCGATGATGACGGTAAGTAATTAAATCCTGGTAGGAACGCTGACAGAATATTTACTGATAGATAATGGCTGGTATCATAGCAGCTACTTCCTCGCTATATAGTCTCACTTCCATGACGCTGATCTCCCTATAGATCGTAGAGTTCATAGTGATGTACCACAAGGTCGGGGCCTGATGAAAAAAGTGTGCATGTTGTCGACAGTATCGGTCTTTGTTCGGTGAGAGTGCGTCCCCAATACTCGGGCGCCGGCCGGTCTTCTTCTGAAAACTAATGTCCAGGTGTGTATGCTTATTTTTGATTATTGCTTACTCTTCGCTCATAAGGCCCACGGTCCTGTGCTTACACAATAAGCTCGACCTCAAGCTTACAGGCTACATTCTGGTTGCCTAAAGAACGTTCAGTATTAGCTATGTTTGCGTGGAGCTTCAAGTTAAAAATTCTAAGCATCGTAACGTTTACTTGAATCTCACTAGATCTGCATCTAACTTACCGTATACTCGCCGAGGTTTAACATAAATCGGAGGAAAGCTTAAGTTCTTATCAGTTTATCGCTGACAACTAGAATAAGCTTTTTATGTAGTCTTAACCAGTCATAAAGCCTACAGCGGTACTTGGAGGCATTGTTTCACTACTTCCTTTGCCAAGCAAGACCGCTAGGACGCTTCTACGTAGGCCATTGAGGCGACTGGAAAACGATTTCTGACGAGCCCAACCTGCAGAGATGCAAAGCAGAGTTCTGGGGCGGCTGTATCGTTCGGGGTGCCTTTTTTTTGATGTTGGGACATTACCAACAATTCAAAGGCTCGGCCGAGATCAAGACGGACGCTCTCCCTCTCTTTCCGGAACCAATGCCGCATTATTTCCAAGGCACGAGAAGCGAACTCCCAATATCAAAACGGTTATAATCAAAGTCAAAGGCTCCGCTTGGGTGGATATCGTTTATCTGTGTTGACAGTTGAAAATCGCATCCATTCCATGTGCCGCGCGGAAGCTTTCCTCTCCGGCACTTTATGATTTGATGACACGTTATCATTCGCCAGAGCCAGGACGCCTCATGGAGCTTGTTTGGGATTTCATCTCTTTCTTCTTCTTCTTGTCTAGATCTGTGACCGATAGTTGGGTCGCCTTGTATTGGCAAGTGAGCTTGTGCCACGAGATACATGTCACGAGTTGTTTGGTGCAGGATTTGTCTAACCCAGAAGCATGTCGTTTATCGGTGATCGGTGACAAGTTGTTTAGGGAGCAAGTTAGTGTCCAGTCGGGTCGTGTGCAATATAGGGTGAACACGAGAAGCGAGACTGGGCAAGGAAGGCGACGGTGGGCTTGCTGCAAGATAAATGGTTGCATCGTTAGTCGATGCTGCGGTGGTAGCGTGGTGGAGTGCAATGGTTGGCCCATGGCCATATTGGGCAAGCCACCGTCTCTGTGTGGGGAGGGCCTTGATTGGCTTGGAGGGAGTCAGCGTTGGATGCAAGGTCCATGGGATTCAGAGCATGGCATGCACAGCGGGTGGTGTCCCGACATCCGTTGAGAGTGGAGGCACCAAGGCAATGGGTGGGAATAGCGGAGTCGAAGGATGCGCTGGCGAGGGGTAGAGAGGGAGCGAGTGCAATCAGAATGGCAGCTGAAAGTGACACCCCACGCCTGTCATGCAGACGCCCTGCGTAAGCGTTTTTTCTTCTTCTTCCTCTTCTATTCTCAGGCTCTAAGACGTGCAGTGCATATGCAGCAGACGATGCCAGTAGAGCATGGTAGCGATGACGATGGCAATGGCGGCGGTGGTGATGGTGGTAGTAGTGGTAGTAGTGGGGTCGGAAGAGAGGATGGAATCGGACCTATTCATAGTCTTGAAAGGTTGTACGTGTAAGTGGTATTGGTACATGTACTACTAGGCCAGGCGGCTTTGTCAAAGCAGTTCTCCCGAGCTGCAGGTAGCCGTGGTGTTGGCTTGGAGGCGCGAGCACGTCATGGAGCGAGTCGTGTGCCCGTCATTGCTGCGGTGTAGGTGTGAGTGTGAGTGTGAGCATGAGGCGCACAGACAAGATGAGGGCGTGGATGCGGGGTAGGCAGCGTGGTGGTGACACGCGACGGCGCCTCCAAAGCTGACGCCCATGGGCCGAGTGTAGATATTATGTATGAGGGTGTGTTTGCGTGTGTCTGTATATGGCCGGCGATGACGCTCCTCGGTTGGTGACGGGACAGTGGGGAGGCGCTGGATGGAGATGGAGCGTGGCGACTAGCAGTAGCACGGGCGCATACATATCACAGTGCCGAGTCAAGCAAGATAGCCTGCCTGTGGGGCCCATGCTAGTATGGTTTTTTGTAGTCGTGGGTAGTGGTAGTGGTAGTGCACAGTAGGTGTTGAGCTCCCACAGGGCCAGAGGGCCTCAAACCGCCGGCTGCAGCCACGGCGCCGTACAACCCCAAGTGAATAGTACAGTAACACTGCGCATGCTGGCCTCATGCTCTGCCCATGTCCAGTGCGATGCTCACCCCTCTGCCGCTTTGCCTCCCAGAACAGGACAGCTCTACTATGATGGGGCATGGCGCGGACGGGCATGGAAATTTCTCCGAGTCTCTCCCTCGTCGAGTCACAGTTTACTAGCCACTTGGATGTCGGCGCCAGATACAAAAGCATCCACGCTGCCTCAAAAACGCCCATACGCCCATCCGCCCCCGGCTCCCGCTCGCGCACCCATAGCGGTACGTACTCCGCAAGTATACAGGCCCAGTGCTCACATCCGGTCGTCCATCCATCCATCCATACACACCAACCCTCTCCCCTCCCCCCCCACGCTTCCTCAACATCGACGTCAGCGGCACCATTTCCGCCCTACGCGCAGCGCCTGTTTCGGACCCGACCGACCATCCCACGCCGTCCCAGGCCTTTGCCTGCGCGTTGCACTCCCTGCCCTGAACACCAACCTTAACCCTCCCCTAGCCCTCGTCGACCCTTTTGTTACCCTCGACCCGCCCGCCAGCCAATTGCAGTCCCCCAATCTGCACCCGTCCCCACGCTATCTGCATCTCCTACCCCAGACTTCTCCCTGACCACACTGACCTCCCCCTACCCTTGCCCTCCACTCTGACGTCCTGCCGTCGCATACAGCGGCTTCTGGCTCTCTCTCTCGCTCTCTCTCTCTCTCTTCTGCCCCTGCTCCTCTCACTCCTGCTTTCATCATCTGCCTGACTCGCCCTCGCTCAGCAAACTTTGTGGGATGAATTTCGGCTTCAAAAACGACACTTCGCACTGGCCCGTTGGACAAGAACACATCAACCGATAATCTGGTTACCTCCCCTCCCCCCGCATCTGCGCTTCCTTCTGGTGATAGCGTCGGATTAAAAAAGCCTCCCTTGCTTTTTCCCACGATCCTCAAACGCTTGCCCCATTGTACTAGCAGCCTGCTTGATCTATACGACTTACCAAATCGGAAAACTGCTGCAGGTGGGCACCCTGCCACCACGCGAGCCATCACCTCCATCGCGGTCTTACTATTCTTATCGTGCCGTGGGCCTGCGTAATGGAGTCTTCTTTAATCCTTCTCTCTGCCAACATCCGCATTCTGGTACGTCGATTCTCCATTTATCATGCTCCTTTTGCTGCATTGCAGGGAAGAAAAGAAAAAGAAAAATCTGTCTTTTACATCGGGGGCGGCCTTGGTGGCGGGTCCCTCATGCACGCCTTTGCGCAGGGTCGACGTCTTATCATCCCCTGCCGCACCAAGTTTTTCTCCCTCGCAAGTCGGCTTTAGCTAACATGATTACTTCCAAGGATACAGAGCTTGCTCTGATACACATTCCATTGCGCCTATACCGTACCTTTCTTCAGTCCATCCTCCAGCTAGTGTTGCCTAATGCAACTCGCGATGGCTTTGACAATGGCTCGGGTGCGGTACAGCCTCTAAACGGCTGGCCCTGCGAGCATCCTTTTGTAAACATCTCCATCACCCCGGTTGAGTGTTCTATTGTATGCTCGAGGGATCTTGCCAATGAACTGTTCGTACCGGTTCTCTCTCTACTCGATGCCGAGTCTAGAGAATCCGTAAACATTACTCAAGACGACTTTGTCGTCATGCAAGTCGACGGCGAAGGACTAGATGCTGGTCAGCGTGTCCTCGAACTGACGAGTCCGCTTGCCCTTGCTGGCATGTGAGTATTATCGTTGCGTGCAAGACGATCCAAGGCTGACGCAACATTAGACCCATCTTCTTCATCACAACCTACTTCTCCGACTACATTCTCGTGCCTCTCCGACACCGCTCCCAAGTCGTGCAAGCACTCGAAGAGCGCGGATTCCAATTCGAAAAAGACACTTCGTCCTACGTCAACTCCTTCCAACCTGGCCGTAAGCATTCGGCCGCTTCCCTGGAAGTCCAACCCCCAAGGAGCCCGCCCCCAACCACCATCTCCGAACTGCAAACAAAGACTTTTGCTACTCTAAAGCGCCGCAACATTGTGCCCACGGTAGACTCTAGCATCCGTCTGGTACAGTGCGCAGGCCGTCGGGATGGCATGAATCAAGCGCGCAATCGCAACAGCAGGACCACAGTTGCCGATGACGCACTCCATCTTGGCCTCGTAAAATGTCTCATTACACAGCCTTATCCGAAATTTTTATCCCTCACGCTAACCGACACTGAATCGGCGGCTCTGCTCCTGGATCACACGCTACTACCGCACTTTGTCCAAGATACTTTGCTGGGCTCGAGGGACGAGTTTCTTACCCCTATCACGCTTGATCTGAGGGAATTGTCCATGGAGAGTACGGGTATCGTGTGTGGCGTGGCGGGTCGGCTGGTGGGCGAGACGACGCGCCAACTTCAAGATCCTGTTGAGATGAGCTATTTAAGCACGGCAAGGGCAGGTACAGTCATGGTCGCAGAGGAAGAGTTGCAACGGGCGCTGGGTGCTTTGCGAGGTGCAGAGAACGGTGTGGCAGCTGCGAATGAGTAATGAATTGGACAGAGCCGTGTCCGTGTGGAGCGACTGGCACTTGATGATTTTACGCATTATGGTAGCCTGGGCGGGGGGGGTTTTCTTTGGATGCGTATGCATTGGCTGATTAGCCGCAAAAATGGTGTGGGGTTGTTCTCTTTTTTCTGCATTTACTATCGGTAGTATAGTCGACATGATGGTGGGAGAGTCTTGTATATTGTACTTCTCTCTCCATTTATCACAATCCAACGATGATTTGCTGATTCCAAGCGCTCTACATATGATTTTCCAAGTGCACGCGCTGCCTGCCCAGGCAGTCTCATACTCATATCCATGTACAATGGTAGTGGGGAGCCAGATAAGAAGGGTCCACACGCGTTCCTCGTGGGGCCAGGTCAAAACGCGCCGGAAATAAGCGCGAACCATTTCTTAACCCCGAACGTGCATGGCACTAGACTAGAAATGCGTTTCCACAACAAACAGACATCCATATCAGCCCAATTCTTATCCGCTCCCGCACCACAGTCTTAATCTGAGTGCAGCGAGCACAACGCGTCGACCCAAAATGGCGCCATCCCATTCTTCGTACACGGCAAGCCCGACGCGCTTCCAATCACCTCAGCGCAGCCCGTCGCGTCCGCTCTCACAAGATGGATCGCAGTATGAGATGGATCTAGACGCCTTAGGCCTCAATTCGACATTCGAATCAACCGAGCTTGAGCATAGTCATCAGCCGCCCGTCGACCGTGTAGACACGAGCGAGATCGAGGGACCAGAAGACTTTACCATGAACATGACCTACTGGATGACGGCTGATCTGCCCCTGGCGCAAATCAAGTCGCGGAAAGAGGCCAACACCAAGCGCCCGGCGGCACGGATGGATGCTATACCAGACGGCAGCGAAGGGCGGCAGGCGACAGAGGTGGGTGAACCGGTAGTCGTAGTCGAAAAGCCCAGGCAACAGTCAAACGAGCCGTCTCGCACCGCGTCACCCAATAGGCGCGCAAACGGCTCATCGGAAGAGCGCCGGCACAGCAAAGCAGTGTCGGAACGATCAATGGAGAATGATGAAAAGGTTCGCAGCTTCCTCAGCAACCTCCCAGACACGGAAATGGACGGTGCTCTCACCGGAACACCATTGCATGGGCCCCGGCGTAGTTTCCTGCAGGTTCCTAGGTCTTCACCACCAAAGGCGCGATCACTGCAACCTACCGTCGAGGACTATGATACCCCGCGGAAACCCACTCTGGAGACTGTCATACGGCACACTTCGGCCATAATTGATACGAACGAACAGGATGTCGCCCGCAACAAGATTGCAGAGCTGCAGCATCAGCTCGAACAGCAAGAGTCGTCTTCGAGGTCGCGTATCACAGAACTCGAAACCATCTTGTCGTATACCCGTTCCGAACTCGAAAGCACCCGTGCTGAGAATTACAAACACAAGGAAAAGTTGTCGAGCCTGGAAAAGAGCATGCAGCGTCAAAGTGCTGATCATGATGCAGCTCGTGCAGCTGCTGATGTCCGGTTGAAGTCGCTCGAAGAAACTGAGCGCCAGCGGAAAAATCTCGAAGAGTCGAACCGACAGCTCGCTGAAGAGATCAAGACACAGAGCCAGAGCCTAGACGAGGTGCAAGCGGAGCTGTCGCACGCTAAGCTTTCGCATGAGCGAGAGGTCCAAGACTTGAAAGGCACAGAGGCACAACGATCTGATAAAACAGACGAGAATGCGGAGAACAAACGATTGCTGCTAGCCGAGCAGCTGTCGTCAGTTCAGGCACGAGCCAACGCTCTTCAGTCCAATCTCCAAACGGCGACAGCCGAAGCAAAGCTGGCACGTGAGGAGGCACGGGAAAAGAATCAAATTTGGTCTGCGGTCGAAGCAACTGCCTCTGAGCAAACTCGACGCATTGTCAAGCTTGAAGGGGAACTACAAAATGCGCGTTTTGAAGTTCAGTGTGCGAAGGCTGATGCTCAAGCTAAGCAGCAATTGTTTCAAACGAATCTCGATCTCAACACTCGCCTTCGTGCGCTGCAATCTGAACTCGAGAGTACACGAAAGGACTCTACTGGACACAGCCACGGAACTGGGCCTGATGAATTAGAGGCTCACATTCGCTCTCTCCAGTCTCAGCTAGATTCTGTACGTGCAGATAATGCTGCAAAAGACCAACAACTTCAACACACAGTCTCTCTAGAAACCGAGGTTCAGTCACTTCGAGCTCGAATTACGGCTACCGGGGACGATCAGACTACCAATAATGGACAGTCTCGCCAGGTCACCGAGCTGGAAGCTCGCATACGAGTCCTCCAATCGGAGCTCATAACCAAGGATGAAGAGATGAGAAATATGATTGAGAAGGAGGAACAGGCTGAGCATCGAATAAACACTTACCAGGGCCGCTTGCAAAGCCTAGAAGCTGGTAATGCCAATCTTCGCCAGCAACTAGCAGAAGCACACCGTGAAAGTGCCCAAGCAAGAGGCGATGCTGAACGATTTGAACGAGACTTGGAAGATGCCAATGATCTGTTGAAAGAAGCTCGAGCCGAGGCAGACCGCCGTGTCAGCGACATTGACAAGAAGCTCAGCAAGATGAAGGAGTTGAAGGTCGAGGTTGAGACCAAGTTTAAAGAATTACGAACACAACACGACGACATGATTGAAGTACACGACACCACAATGGAAGGAGTCCGCGACAAGGCCGAAGACGCCGTACGCAAAGCCGGCGCACTCCTGGAGCAAGAGCGCAGCGAAAAGCGACGCATAACACGAGACCTCAAGCGGATCAAAGAAGAAGTCGAAACACTACGTAACACTGCAGCACAACAGGTCTTGAGCCAAGACGATGACGACTCTACCATCGATGACCATGACACGACAACTGGCGCATCTGCAATGGCTACCAACACTCAAGCCGCGGAGATCACTAGCCTCCGCAGCATCATCCGCACCCAACTTGCCGACATCAAAGCACTAAAGTCAGAAGTTTCAGCCCTCCGTAAAGAAGTCAAAACGCACAAGTCCACACGCTCAGGCTCTTCTTCTCCCACCATCTCCACACTCGAATCCACCATTTCTGCCCTTCGCACAGAAAACGCATCCCTACAATCTCTCCTGGCTACCAAAGAAGCAGACCACGAGGCTGTCAACAAAGCCATGGATGAAAAATTGGCGGCGCTACTAAGTAAAGTGATGAAGGAAAAGGCCAAGACGCTCGTGGGCAAGCGCGATGGGCAGTGGAGTGAGAGTGTCAGGGAGCTGGAGAGTGAGAGAGAGATGCTGGGTAAGGTGGTAATGAGGCAGTGGGGGAGAGAGGAATTGGGAATTGAAGAGGAGAGGGAGGCGAAAGATGGAAAGCAGACGTATCGGTACAAGTATGCTAAGCGGGCTTGAATGGTGTTTTTTTGTAAAGATATTAGTTGGGGATCTTGGGTCGAGCGGCTATCGGGGCGTTTTCTCTTTGGCTTGCTTGAAGGCCGCTCTTTTTTTTTCAATGTGAATATGATATTTTTGGTATGAATCCATGCACGCATTTCCAAAAAGTCCATCAATCGAGGTTTCCAACGCCTATTGTTCTATAACCCCAAATCTTCTCCGTACTCCATTCAAACTCCCAGACTTGATCCCATTCCCCATCTACTTCGTGTCCCCGACAGAAGAATCAAAGCAACCCCTTCCTCGCCAACTCCACCTTCTTCGCAAACTCGCCCTCCTTCCATCCCCCCTTGGACCCACAAATCGCAATTCCATCCCCAAGCTCAACCTTATCTTCTACATTTTCCCACGCGCAAGGGCAGTGATGCGGGAAGTGGACGCAGGACAGTGTACCGGGGCAGAGGTAGTGTGAGCATTGCGCTATTATTTTACATTAGCCAAACCGTTTGAAAAAAAAAAGTTTTACACATATGTGTATATGGGGGTAGAAGGGGAGGGAACGTACCGCCTTCATACTGCGCCTGATACCAACTACTATCGCTCCGCACGTTTTGTGCTTCACCGTGATTGTGGCCGCCGCCGTGGTTGTGACCGCCGTGGTGGTTTCCCCCGCCGAACATTTGGTCGAAGAAGCCGAATTGCGCGGTGATTGGGTATGCGAGAGAGAAGAGGAGGAGGATGATTGCGTTAAGGCGAGGCATGATTTCTTGAGACGTTTTTTGGAATTTATTTCCTTGGTTTTTTTTTTTCTTTGGAGCGCGAAAAGGGAATGACTGCACTGAAAGTACGAAGGGGGAGGGGAAACACAACGGGGTCTTTGGTTGCAGAGAGAGAT
Organism: Bipolaris oryzae ATCC 44560; assembly: GCF_000523455.1. Lineage (NCBI taxonomy): Eukaryota > Fungi > Ascomycota > Dothideomycetes > Pleosporales > Pleosporaceae > Bipolaris > Bipolaris oryzae. Next base: position 67,495 of record NW_006911316.1, on the reverse strand, counting down.
ATGCGATGGTGGACCGCGAACATACGAAGTGGATGATGTGGAGGTTTAGTGCTTCTGGGTAAATCGCATGCAAACAGTGCAAACACACCCCATATCTCTTGATTGGCTGGCGCAGCTCTGGTTGCAGGGATGTATCGGTCCCGCGCGCCTCTTGGCGAAAATTGGGGGCGCGAGCTCGGTGATCCGACGAGAAAAAAATGCCGACCTTGAGAACTTTCCCCAAGCCCTACCTAGCTGCTACTACTACTACTACTACTACTACCAGGTTTTTTATCACCCCGTCGCCAACGCCCACCACCATCACCTATTTCCCCCTTTCTTAAAACCCCAAAAGTTTCAATTCGCGCTCCTCGCATCCCGCAGCGTACGTTTCCTTGCCCCCCAACTCCTCTTCGCCTCCGACCTTGTCGTTGCGCGCGCAGGAAAATTTAAAAAAGAGAGAGAGAGAGATGTGTAGAGCTAACGAAAAAACCGCCTAAACAGCATGCATCTCATGTACATCCCCGACCCGGCGAACCCGTCGAAGCGCATCTACACGCTCAAGAAAGTGATTGATGGCGAGGTCAGCAAGAGCGCGCACCCGGCGCGCTTCTCGCCCGACGACAAGTACAGCAGGCATCGGGTTACGATCAAGAAGCGGTATGGACTGCTTTTGACGCAGCAGAGTATGTTATTTTTCAGGTATCTGTCTTTGAGCTGGAAGGGGGATTTGGGGGGGTGTCGGGATTGTTTGGTGGGACATGGATGGGAAAGCTAACGCGTGAGCAGAGAACAAGGTCGCTGAGAAGATCTGAGTGTGCGTTGCGCGGTCAATACGATGGATACGACAAGGTGCTGTGTTGTGTAAAGGAAAAGGAGATGAGGGGATGTGAAGAAGGGAAGAAAGAGAGTGGATCAAGGGCGTTTACAGGCGTAAAATGGGCGAGGGCACAAAAATGTCTCGGAGAGAGAGTTGTCACGCCCTGCTTTTGAGGAAATGAGGGTTCTTGCTTGTGTGGGTTTGCAAATGTCTGTTATAGCAATGTTGCGGGCTTATGGCCCTTGTATGCGACTTACTTGCACGTTTGCAGTGGGGAGTGAAGATGTGGAAATGATTTTGTGAATGCGATGACTGAATGATGATGTCACGCTTTACGATTGATTCAACGGTCCAGTTATTATGGTATGTGGTTTGGCTAATGTATCTTCGCCCGCCCACTATCTTCACCCACCAACTACCATCCACACTCGCAACATGAAAGCTTTCCATTTCAACAAAGATCAATCATTCCACATTACCACTAGACAAAATTGTACGAAGCAGCGAACGAACGAAAGAAAGAGAAAAAAAAGAATATACCTTTCAAGGGCAAATGAGAGACATGAGAAGATATAAAACGCCTCAGGAACCCCAAACATTATGCTTGGTATCGAAGCAAGGCTTTCTCCGTCCGCATACTCATCTCGATCGTTGTCATGACAAAAGAAAAGTAAAAAAAAAGTAAAAAAAATCAGTACCAGCAAGTTCCCAAGTGCCCAGTCAAGTCACCAGTACAATGGAGGGGTTGTTCCAAGGGAAAATGAGAGGAGGAGGAGACTACAACGTACATCTCCTCCTAACCTTCTTCTCTTTATTCAGCCTCGTGACCACCTCTTCCACGTTAGCGAATTGCTCGTAGAACTTTAGCGATTGCGGATTTAGCAGTGTGCCGCTGGGTTTGATCTTTTTTCCTGAGACAATTTGCTTGACGGGGAGTTCGACTTTTTTGAGGTTTACGGTTGTCTGGTGATGATTTGTTAGCTTTTTTTCCCTTTTTGTCAAATATCACTTTCGACAAATTATGCCTGACTCCCCTCCCCTTACCCACCCATCGCCCTTCCCCTAACTTCCACCGTGTACAACCCATTGCCCACCGCCCTCCATCCCCCTCCTCCTTATAAGAATGAAGGGGAGAATGAAAAAAACGGTAAACGAGAGGGAAAAAGAAAAGAACACAAACACACAACGTACCGGAATCTCCCAAGTCTGAAACACAAACCTCGGAACATGCCTCTTACTCCTCTCTTCCGCAATCTTACTCTTAATCCGCTCGACCAACCCCTCTCTAAACTCACACCCCCTAGCCATTTTCAAAAACAACATGACACTCTCATCCGCATCCTGCGGGCGGCGCTGCCCCACAACAATGCAATCCGCGACCTCTGGGAAATGCGCTTCAATGACACTGTAAATATCTGCGGACCCAAAGCGCACACCACTCGGATTCAACACGCCGTCTGCACGGCCAAGAAAGAATATCTGGCCCGTGACGGGGTGCATCTGGATGAAGTCGCCGTGTGTCCAGACATTCGGGAAGCGCGCATAGTACGCTGCCTTGTACTTTTTCCCTGCGGCGTCGTCGCCCCAAAAGCAAACGGGCTGGTTGGGAAACGAGGCCGTGGCGACTAGCTCGCCCGCCACACCGTCTGGGACTGCTTCTCCCGCATGGCCGCTAGGGACCAGGGCGTTGTAGACTTCGACTTTTGTGCCCAAGCAGGGACCTTGGCATCCGCCTGCGTAGAGGGGTTCTAAGGGGTTTTCCATGCCGAACCGACCCGCAATGTCGGTGCCGCCGGAAATGTTTCTGAGGTGGACGGAGGCAGGGAAGGCGTCGTCATAGAACCAAGTGAATTGCGCTTCGGGGAGTACCATGCCCGTTGTGCCTACGCTTTTGAGGTGCGACAGGTCGAACAGTGAGCGTGGCTGGATATTCCTTTTCTGGAGCTCGTGTAGGAAGCGGGGGGATGTACCGAAGTCTGTAACGCGTTGTGAGGAGAGGATGGAGAGGAAGGCTTGGGGGGTTGGGCGGAAGGGAGAGCCGTCGTAGAGGATGCTGCGGCAGCCGAAGAGGAGGATTTGGATGGATACTAGGTACATGATCCAGCCAGTCTATTTTTTTCCAATTGTCAGTACAAGGCGTTGGAGAAGAGGGTGGGACTTACGGTTGTATATTGCAGCACCACACTTTCCGGCGTCACTTCCTTGTGCAGAATACTCTCTTTGCACACGTTGACCAGCACGCCGCCAGTCGAATGCGCAATGCATTTCGGCACACCCGTCGTCCCACTAGAATACACAATCAGGAAAGGGTCGCGAAAAGCAACTCGCTCGAAAACAAGACCCTTATTTCCCTGCGCAGCTTCCAGAAAAGTCGCCAGTGTCTGCGTACTGCCCAGCCCTTCTATGCCTGCTGGGCAGCCACGAAACCGGGGCTGTGTTACTACGCCTTCGAATTCCGGTACGTCCTGCATACCAGCAACAAGCTGGCTAATCTTGGGCCGCAGATCGATCGTCTTGCCATTGTACACAGCCCAGTCGTCCACAAAGACATATTTTGGCTTGATCTGCACGAGGCGCTCGAGAATGCCTTTTGCGCCCATGTCGGTACTGCTAGAGCTGAAGAGCGCGCCTAAGCTGACTGTAGCCATGAAAACGATGAACGTGTCGAAACTGGTAGACGCAATGAGGGCGACTCGATCTCCTTTCTGCACACCCTTTGCACGCAGCGCATTGGAGAGGAGACCCACGCGCCGGCGAAGCTCGCCCCAAGTTAGATGCGCGACATCTGTATTTCCTTCTCGGATCTCCGTCAACGCGATTTTGTCATCTTCTTTGTAGAGGGTAGTACAACGCGACGAGTCCGTGTCAGATGCGGTAAAGAGGATGTTTTCTGCAAAGTTGAGATATGTGCCGTGGAACCAGTGGGGGTTTTCTTCCATTGGAGTTGAGGTGTCGACGACCTAATATGTTCAGCAAAGAGCGATGCAGAAGTCATAGACTGGAGAGTTTACCTGATTGTAAGAACCAGAATGGATCAAGTTGGATATCGTCCACACGTCGTTCCAGAAATCAGTTCGGTTTGGGCCAACACTCCACGCGTACAAATCACGGTAGCTCTATTCTCATGTGTTAGATACTTGTTATTTATTTGCGAACCTCAAAATGAAGAGGTTGGTGACTTGCCTCCATCTTCAGCCCATACTTAGCATTCGCATTTTGCATGAATTTCCACATGGCCGTCGACGTTGGATCTGGATGCTCCCATAGTTTACGCGGCATGGGCAGACTAGGAGCCGACTGGGGCTCGTAACCATGCCCACCGACATCCATGACCTGTTGCATCATCTTTTTTGCAGGCGAAAAAGGTAGACGTCAAAACTAAAACGAAACAAACCAACGGATCGGCCAAAATGCCGACAGACTGCTATATGTTGTACAAGAAGATGTGCAAGATCAAGGCCCAAGGCTGACTGGGGACGAACAAAGTTTGTTGATCTATCATGTGGGAAAAGAGGGATTTTTGTTTACATTCTCGACAGAGGGGTACCACTCAGGTGTTATGCTCATGACTCTGTTTTCTTTCTTTTTTTGTTTGTCCAACTCAAAACTCCCTGGATGATCGCCATCGCGGAAGACACGGATCTTGGAAACACAGCTGTAGTGTTGGGGTGACATGCATGTCGACTCTGGAACCGCCGACAGGCCCCAAGCCCCGAAAAGCAACAATGGGAGAGGGATCGAATGCATGAGAAATGACATGGATTCGCGCTGAGCCAGATAGGGGAGAGAGGCGCGTGGAGACAAGTGCAGACAAGTGCAAGAGATGCTGCTGTTGTCTTATGCAGTGTTTCGAGGTACAAAGAGTCGGTTGGATGCGCTGTAATGACATGTACATCGGTAGATGTTCTCCCGCTTTACCGTAACTAGACGTGAAGTTGACGGTCCGCGGGGAACCTTCCAGCCGCATTAAACAAACATTTTCGTTGCTTTTCCCGGCTTGGCTAACATATGCTGTGTGCAATTGGGAGGTTTGCTTGGATGGTCTTATCACGCCTTGTTCTTTGATTTTTGCAAATGGAGAGATTAATGCTTGAAGGGATGCCAACTGAGCCCCTTTATAGGTCTAGATTTTGAGCTGAACGTCGTGTATCTAGATGCTGCTGTTCATTACCTTGGGTGGTTAATGTTTTGAAACGGTGGTCTACTTTGGACTAGTGATCGGCGATGCGGAGTAGTCTGTGCCGATGTCAGGGTTTGGGTGATGGAGCTGTCTGGACAGCTTGGAGACTGGGAGCTAGTACTGCATGGTAGCGATCGTCACGTGACCTTATCTTGGTGCAAGAGTGTTGTGTATCAGGATCTCTCACAAAAACATACGACAGCGGGGATTCATTCAGTGGTCGACCACCTGAATACTAATCCACTAACGAGCTAGCTGGCTTGCGAACAGCGAAAAGGTCTTGATGATCATATGTACAAAATATCGTGATTTGATTTATTGTACCTGCTTGTACGCATTAGGAATAGCTGCAGGGCAAGCGACATGTTCAAGTCATTGCTATGACTGACGATCAAAGCCAATTCGTTCATGAGTTTTATGCATATTTTGACTCGCCAAAGTTGAGTCGGAAGTGCAATCACACTACAGACACGTGTTCACGTGATCAAAGTCACCTGACCCTCTCGCTCTCTACTCTAGTCAATCTCCGCACCTTCCCCCCACGCACCCCCACCCCTGCTCGCACGACGGCAAGCAAACCGCTATCAAAATGCCTTCTCGTACATGCAAATATCCAAATTTCCACGCCCACGGTTCCCGCACTCGTCTCAAACAATAGTCTTGCGGGCCCAGACCCACATCTTCCGAGCACTCGGTTATTAAACACTATATTCAAAACGCTGACAGCACGGCTGGGATGGTGTGCACGTCGTATGTGGAATTAAATCATGGGACATGCTGTTAGATAAGGCGGGTAAAATTTTGGGGTGATTTCTCCGCCGGGTGAAGACGATAAGGCGGGTTATTGGGATTGCGAGGGCTAATTAATGAGCTTTTTGGGAGGGTCTTGCTTGCGCTCTCGAGTGCAATATGAACATGCAGGACGGCAGGTAGGATTGTGCGGGTATGGGCCGTGTTTCCTTTGGCCTTGCTCTTCCGACCCACCCCGGTGGCCGAATCATGAGCGAAACAAGGCGAATAAGGTTGGGTGGGGTGTGATGGTGTCAGCGTGCCAAGTATGGCGAGGGTGACAGGGTGCTGCGTTGCGTGTGTGGTAGTGTGGAGGTACAATTGGAGATTCTGGACATCAAGACGCTGCTAGAAGATGAAGTCAGTTGCAGTTGGAAGTTTCTTTCCAACTTGATGTTTAATTGCATGGTATGTTGCATAGTGATAAGTTCATCTCTTCATATGTCTTGTAACCTTGTAATTCTATATAGTTGAGAATCTGTATCATCAGCCTGAATCCCTTAGGCATATGACTTCTCGGTACTGTCTCTAGCGAGGAGTACACGTCTCTTTGCCGTGCTTGTAGTCCTCTTTGGAACCCCTTCCCAGGAATTGGCATAGGTAGCAACGGCCTCCGCAACACCCTTGGTGTGAAGGACCCAGGCGTCCAGATTGAGATTCTTGACTGTATCGCATGGCAAGTGAAAGCAAGGGTCGTAGTTAACACCAGCTGTTCCGCCAAAAATAGTAGCCTGCTCAGAAGTCTTCTGCACATCTCGGCCTGTCGAGGTTCCTCCGACAGGAATGCCAGCATAGACAAACGGTGCATGATCGGAGCGGCCGTCATACTCCTTTGGGATAGTAGTTGTTCCTGCGGCTTTGAAGTACTTCTGGAAGAGGTTTTGTATCTGAGCGGAGCCGTTGGGTCCAGGCGTGCCAAAGGCTTTGCCATCGCCATCGTAGGTTTGGTGGACGTAGTTGAGCGAGCCAAGCTAGAACAGAACCGTAAGCAGCCATGTCCACAAAGCATAAAGTGCAGTACATACCAGGTCGAAGTTCAAATAAGCACAGATTTTGGCATTTTCAGCTGGAGTGAGGTTCTTGATAAAATGTGTTGAGCCGGGTAGATAACCGGACTGTTGGGCGGTCCAAAAGGCAAATGTTACTGCGTTCTTGATTTTGTACTTTGACAACCCTTTGGCGACCTCATAGATCCCAACTAGGCCACTTGCAACGTCGTTGATTGCTGGGCCCTCGAGCACACCATCTGAGTGAGCGCCGACAATGAGCTTGTTGTTATGGTCGCCGGACTTGGTGGTAGCAATGAGGTTTGATGAAGTGATGTTGCGGATGTCTGTGATACTCGTATGAGCCATGTTGCCCCTCCAAATCATAAAACAGCTTACCTGAGTAGACGTCGAAACTAGCAGATATCTTTTTTCCGCATTTGAGTGCCGCAACTATGGGAGTAGATACATTCTTGATGATATTTAGGGTAGGGACGTATGGACCCTCGGGCCGAGGAGGAGCGAGCAGAGTGCCGTCTTCAGGGCCTTTGTCATCAATGTTGTACAGAATAGATCCGACTGCTCCAGCAGCACCAGAATAAGCAGATTTGATACCATAGTCGCATGTCCCACGGGCTATGAGGGTGATCTTGCCAGCTACTGCCGCAGTATAATCAGTCTGAAGATTTCAAGATTAGTTGCAAGTCAGATATTCTACCAAGATAATTTCACAAACATACCCTATTGCATCCACCTTCGACAATGATCAAAGGGGCAGTGACTTTTGCGGTGGGAGAATACTGGAAGAGCGAAGACTCCGAATCCGATAGGACAGTGCCATTGATAGAGAAGGAATTTATCTGATCACTCCATGAAACTACTCACGGGAAAGTCTGAAGAGAAACATCGTAATAGTCGAGGGCATCAAGATTGTCTTTGAGCCACTTGAGTGTTGCCACCTGTCCTGGGCTACCCATGCTCCGACTATTGTTTGGAGAGCCATTGGCAAAGTCTTGCAGTTTTTGCGCACCGGCGAACAAGTTATCACGAAGGATTCGAGACTTGAGCAGTGCCTGGAGATTGTTGGAGCATGAAATGTTTTGCCAAGGTGCAATCGACGTCTTACGGGGCTTACGGCCGGCTTGTCGCTTGCAGAAGCGCTAGCAACAAGCGCAGTGAATATGATGGAATATCTCATGGTGCCGACTACGAGAACGAGTATCCAAAAAGACGGTTTAGGGAAGAATGTGGGCAACAACAGAGCTGACTGTAGTAGAGGCGGTCGCTTTCAATACTCTTGATGTGACCCCTTAAGTGATGTAAAGATGTAGTCTTCTGTTGAGGGCTTACCACGCTGTGAATGGACCAACAAGGTATTGACGACGTAAAGGAATGTTGGCAGCGGCATGTCAGCGGCAGGACTGCGGTGACATGGAGTAAGCACCGGCATCGGGGCGAATACATAGCTAGCTACATGTATTTGATGTATTCAAATGCTGCGCAATGATGTACGGTCAGTAGTCGAGATGGCGTACGTCAGACGGAGGAATTCAGTGGCCAGTATGTAGAGGCATAAGCAATCACGTAGAGCAAGCACGCGAGGTTGGCTGTTAGATGGCGGCAAGACTAACTTGGATTTGTTTACAGGGTAAGGAAGGTGCACTAGGCCAGATGGAGCAAACAATCCATGCAGGTTTAGCTGCATATCAGAACGGTTTGGAGGGCATTCGGTACGCGAAGAAATAAGATTTATCGATTCGATGTAATGCAGGGCTATGATTTGTCGGATCGATACAATGATGGCAAGAAACTGCGTGCTAGCCTGTTTGCCAGGTCACGTTGCAAATACTAGACATGTACTGGGAGGATTTAGTGAACTGTAAGTGGATGATTTCAAACATCATCCATCTAAGAAAGTATCGTTAAGGTTCACGCCCACGACGTCTGGACGAATATCGCAGACTGTGGAGATACCAGGAACAAGGTATGCGCTATTTTGCTTTGCCCGAGATGGAGCAGAGGGTAGGCATAGTTCAACTGTTCCATTTTACGTGCATGAGATGGTTGTTGAAAAGTGTCATCCATACATAGCTGCGTATTAATCATTGGTTCAAACCTTGGGATGGTATGATGAGTTCCATAATCAAAAGGTCTCGAGCTGATATGTATTCGGAGCAATTGTCACGAGGGAAGGAGGGCAATGTCTGCCTAGATGCCATGTTTCTTGGCGTCATCGCTGAGGCTACTAGCAGAAAACGCCCAGGTCAATGGTGCCCGTATTCTACCTTGCAACACATGGCCCCGATGGTGACGAGCTTGGGGGTAGCGGTGTGGATTTGTGTCTCACAAACAAGAGCCTTGGGCTGGTCGGGTGCTGCCGAGTCACACGGCGCACGAGGCTGTTTCCACGAAAAGGGCTGCTGGGATGGGTGTGGCGATGGGAACGCAACATGGGGTGCCGTCAGCGTGGTTGGTGGTAAGCAAGTATAGCCATGTGCGTAGTATTATTAATAGGGAAGCCAGAGGGTCGGGTGGAGGGTGAGTAAGCAGAGAATACCTAGTGCAGGGAACTACTATTAGGATGTACATGCTATTAGCAGCAGGTGGGGCGATGGTTCCGATGGTTCCTTCCTCAGGCCACGGCTAAGGAGTCAGGCGGTGAGGCTTGGCAGGCGACGACGGGGCGGCTATGACATCAGCCTCGTAAATGGAGCTGAGACCAACAGTGGAATGAACGAGCTTCAGGAACGCGTGCAGCGTCAGCATGGCAGTAGGAGCTAGAGACGATGGTCAAGCGGCAGTGGAGTGACTAATGCCGCGATCAGCAGGGCATGGGACGTGGGCCGTGGACTAGTGGATTGGACATGTAGGTACAAAGGTACTTGGGTACCTAGGTAGGTAAGTAAGTACACGCACACGTACCAGGTACTTGTTCGGGTACGTACCACGCGGTACGGCTGGACGTGGCGCTGCTGCACGACGAGGAACATGCAGGGCGTTTGCAGCGTGCTGGCGCACAAACGGTTCGAGAGAGGGCGGGGGTGCGAAGAAGAAAAGGCGAGCGGTGAAACGGATGTGCAGCGGGTTGCAACACGAGATGATTGTGATGATGCAGGCAAGAGCAGAGGGGCTGAGAGTGTGAGGGTGTAAGGAGTTAGTGGCGACTTGGATAGATACAGCTAGAGGTAGATGGATAGTGGGCGCTTGGTGGTGGCATGGGATGGAATGGTGAGAAGGTGGCACGGGCCTGTATTCCGAGCGTGAGCGTTGCCATGGGCGTGGAGCAGCAATCTACGTGTGCAGGTGGCAGATTGGCGAGACGAGCTTGATGTGGCGGTCTGGTCAGGCGCTCAGCAGGACGTGGGCAGAGCAGAGGGCAGCAATCTCGGGCAGAGTGTGGAGTGGCTATTGATATCGACGAAGAGGCTGTAGGTGGGTCTGAGGGCATGCTGGCGGTGTATGGGCAGGCGACAGGCCAGATAGGGGATGGCGGTGACGGCGCTCGCAGCAGCTGCAGGTGACATGGGCCCGAGGATGCTACTAGTGGGAGCCAGAGGGAGCCAGAGGGAGCCAGAGGGAGCAAAATACTACTACTTGGTACTAGCACCAGAGCCAGAGCCAGAGCACAGCCAGGCAAGCACCATGGCAAGCACCAAGAGGCCATCAGCACGTCCCGGTACCTGAACTGCCCAGCGGCGGCACAACCCTCGACTCGGAGCCAGCCAGATACCAATGTTTGGGCCAGTGAGTTGGTCCAGTGCGCGGAGCAGAGAAGGAGACAGGTGTGTGTGTATACTTACACAGGTGCTAGCAAACAGACGTCTCGACTCAGATGAGATGGAAATGCAGGAGCAGACAGGGGAAACAGATAGCGTGCAGTACCGCGCACAGCAGATACTATCGCAGCGACAGCCGGAGACAACGAGGGCCAAGAGATGGAAAATGTCACGACGGGTGAAGCGGGCAGACAATACGACTTTGGAGCGGCATGCTGGAGCGAATCCGGCAATGGCGTCGTCTAGCTTCTTCGCAACCCCACATCATCCACGGCCGCTGCCCCTGACCGGCACAGGAACGCTTGCAGTCGGCAGGCGAGCGTGACGAGAACGGACAGGACAGTCGGACGAGAGATGAAGGGATGGCGATCACGGCCGCCTGCCGCCCACTCGTCGCATTGCCATCGCAACGCGGGTGCTGGGGAACGGGGGAACGGTGCAGTTCATGGGCTCTCTGGGCTGATGGATGGATGGATGGGTGGATGGGTAGATGGGTAGATGAATGGATGGGTGGAGGCGAGTGCGCAATGCCGTTGTGGCCCTATGGTGTGCTGTGTGTGCGTGTGCAGACTGAGGGCGTGAAACGGGGCCAGCAGCCACTCAGGGCCCCTCTCGCCATCACGCTCGTTCGCTAGCACCGCACGCAGCACACACACACACACGCAGACGCAGCAGCTGGCCGCAGCAATGAGATGGCGGCGCTGAGTGGTGTGGCAGGTAACCCGGTGTAGTGTAAACTATAGAGGTGTAGAGGTGTGTGTGTGTGTGAGTGGACGTGTGGGTATGAGGCCCTGCCCTGCCCTGTCCTGTCCTGCCATGCCCTGCTCATGACCCGCCGTTCATCATCATCATCGCCCACTACAACGCCTATTACGACGACAACGACACCAGCCAACTAGTCCAGCGACAGCGACAGCACGTTAAATGATGGCATCGCGCACAGGCCCACCCCACTGACTCGCGCCCCGACGCTGGGTTCCCTGGCCCGTTCCCAGCCCGTGCCCGGTCGTGGTTGTACTTGAAACCTCGACGCCGTGCCAGGGGCCGCGTCCAAAGCTGGAGAGTGCTCTGCAATATATCCACCCACGTCCTATCCCTCTATAATATAGCGCCGGCCCTTCTTACACTTTTCCGCCTGCGGCACACCATCATCCGCCATAATATACCCACCCACCGCCTGTCACCTCACTCTCTAACACTGACGCCCTCAGCTCTCACATACACCACCAACGCCGTGCAACTCCAGTCTCACCCACCCGCCGGCCTGGCGCCTACCAAGGAACGCCTCCACTGCACCATTCCCACCACGCCTACATACATATATCCCCCCACCCACAGCCTGACTGACGCCTGTCCAACCACACTCTACTCCACCGCCCTCCATTCTGCAACAATGGTTGACGTCGCTGTCACCTCGCAGTTGTCCCAATGGACCTTTGACAAGCCTGAACTCGCGCCCCGTCCCCAGCGCGGCAGCACCGACAGTGCAGCCTCGAGCCCTAATCTGTGCGACGATGTTTCCGACACTCTGCGCATCGACACGCCCGCCTCGCAGCAGCCTACCCCACCCACAGCAAAAGCACCAAAAGTTTTCCAGGAACGCTATCTCTCAAGCGAAGAGGACCTGACTGCCGACGATGGCTCAGCCTCGGGCTCAGACTCAGAATACGACTACGAAGACGCCGTCGTCCACGACATTTCCACCCAAGCAACCGCAAAGACAATGTCAATCTCCAGATGGGACAAGGGCCGCAGTTGCGACATGGCCGTCGCTGTCGCCTATGCCCACGCCGGCCGTCCCAAGATGGTCGACATGGAAACCGACCGCCCAGCCGTCCAGCAACGGTCCGCCTCCGTTGCCAACCTCATTCCCATCACAGCAGCCAAGAAGCTGCAAAAGGCAGACGAGGCACAGCGCTTCTCCATGAAGGTCATGCCCACTACCAGCATGGTTTCACCCTCACTCTCTCGTCCCATTTCACCTCCCGCCGTTGTCGAGCCACGCCGACCCTCGACCAGCCACAGCCCAATTACTCAAAAGCCCAGCACATTCACCGACTCAGCCTCCATTTCTTCGTCCTTCCAAGCTGCGTCAACACGCAGCTTCTCACCCGCATTCAGCGATGCCCCACCAAGGCCTTCCTCCTCAACCGCTGGAGAAGCTGTATCCGCCCGCTCTTCCCTCTACATGCCCTCGCGCTCGCGTCTCGACCTCTCAAAATACCCAACATCACAGTCATATCAGCCAGGCCATCGCCAATCGTACCTGCCCCCGCCAACTCCAAACTCTCCCGCTCTTTCCTTCCTCAGTTCAGATCCCTATGAAAACTCTTCCACTAGCCCCGCCTCACCAATAATCAAGAAGCAACCCACGGCCCACCGCCGACTACGTTCCATCTCTATGAAGCTCTCACTCGCCAAGATTGCCATTACACCTGCCAAGAAGCAATTCGACTCACGCCTGCACGGCAAGGTTCCACCCACACCCATCACCCCGGCTCCCATGACGCCTCAGACAGCCCCCCTTGAGGGCGCAGCAAACTTCGCTGCCCATAACAAGGTTCGCCGCGCGTCTACTATTCTGCGTCCCAAGTCTCGTGGGGGCGACTCTGTACGAAAGACCCCTTCGCCAGACCTTGCACCCCCAGTCCCGCAGGTCAGCACTAGCACTATGCAACAAAAGCGTTCCACCACACTTGGACGCATGACTGCCCGTGGCGCAGATGAGAGAGAGCCTACGCTCGTTCTCCCAGAGTGCCCGCGAAATGAAATTGATCCCAGTTCTAGTGCCAGAAGCCGCGCAATCCGGCGCCGCAAGTCGCTCATGGACTTCATGGATTCGCTGTAAAGCCAGTCAGTCGCACATCACAGATGCCATTTTTGTTTCGAAACGCCTCTCCTCCCCGCAATTCCACCAACGCACAGACGACTTGCATGCATCATCCCTGTCGGTTGCGACAATCATCTTTTCTTGTACATTCTCTTACCGCCTAGCCCGTGTATACCTCTATTTTTTTTTAACCTTTCGTCCCGGCTACCTATTTTCCCACTACAAGCGCGTAATACCTGGCGTACTGTTGGCGCAACGACCTGGCTTCGTTCGATATTTTGTTTTTGTTTCCTTGTTCTCTTTTTGCTCTCCCAATCATCTCGCTTGTCAGAGGTTATGATACCCTCTCTGCTTACATTTTTTGTTTTTGTTATCTTGGCAATCAACGCGAAGTGTTCGCCCGCCATTCAGCAGTTTAATTTCCTTGGTCTCTCAGCAAATCTCGCATCTAGGATGCCATGCCATCTTTAGTAGCATCTAGTCCAGAGCTTGTTCTCGGACAATAAAAAGACATGATGTTCCTTGTTTAGCGTTAGCGAACAGCAAATACAAGTATCTTTGATCTTCAATAACCTTGGTCCTTGTTGATATGATGGTTGTGATGATGTTGTGTCGGTGCCACTTACGCGCATGTACATATTGCTAGGTTGAAGTTGGCAGCATGGGCCCATCCATGAATAGGCCCGCTTCCCTTCCCATCGTATCACCCCCATGACGTAAGTACATAAACCCTGAGGATTCTCTCTTTTTTATCACGGCATCACGGCATCAACGGCATCGCCTCACTACCCAAGCGCATCCATGCAAATGACGGCATTACATGTGTACTCTACCCCAAACGCGCCAAGACACCGTCCCCGTCTGCCTCTCAGACTGTGTGGTTCGTAATTGCCCCGCATCAAAAAAAAAAAAAAAAGAGACAGCAACGCTGCACGCAAACAAACTTTGGCACTTCAGCACGCCAAGCACCAACCAAAGCAACGGGACTGGGAACTTTGCACTGCCATTGTTGTAACTGACTTTTGTTACGCATGCGCAGTAAACTTTTGGCTTCGCGACCGTTTGCTTGCTACTGCACTGCGCGACGATCTGCATACAGGCTACTGTGTACTTACGCGTTGAACTACGTGGATAAGATGGCTTGTGCAGTACCAAACTGCAGGTTGCGTTTGCGAAAATAGGCTCAATCGCGGTACTCCGGTGTACAGAACTATGCGGTATACACACTTGTTAGTAGTAAACTGAAAGGTGAGGCTGCAACCAACACTCTCACACACAGACTCTGGTTGGGCGTCGATAAGACGCGTGCGCGATGATGTCATTGTCTGCATTATCTCTCCCCTACACAAAGATAATACCAGCCGCAACTTTTTTTTTGTTCTTCAGCAATTACGAGTGTGCCCGCGCTATGCGCCATACCGGACGCTTCCAGTTCTAGTTTTCCGGCTTCTTCTTCTTCTTCTTCTTCTTCTTCTTCTTCTTCTTCTTCTTCTTCTTCTTATCTTTCCCAGTTCGGCGGGAGAGAGTAGCCGTGTGGGTTCCTCCGTATTGCGACTGCCTGGGCAGGTCTTGGAAGAGCCGAAAAAAAGGCAGTGATAGGCAGGCGTGTAAAACTCATGTGTTCTTTTTTTCCGCCTCTTGTTACAGTATGTACAAGAAAAGTAGCAAAGGCGTAGTAGGCAATGTATATGCATGTAGGCATTGTCTTTATGCTATGTACGTCTGTGTTTCTACCAAAGTGCCAAGTTCATGCCTTGGGTTTCGGTCGGTCGACCCTGGGAAAGGGAAAAACCATGGTATTATTAGTGGCACACAGGCGCAAAACCCCGCTAGTACCGTTGCGTTTGGCAACGCCTGCTCACTACAGCCACACTCTTTTTTACTTCCTCAAGGCCAGCAGCAGTCAATTCCAATTGCAAAGAACGCCTTGCACTTACCATGCCCACTTCCCTTTGCCCAAGGCCAATCACACATCCCACCCCCTCACATGTTCACCGCACCTCTCCAAACCTTCCCTACCCACCCACTCTCCCCCTCACGAATCAAACGAGTCAGCACCCAAACCACCGCATGAATCACGCGTCTCGCTCTCTTTCTTTCGCGTTTGCAAGAACGGGCCGATAGAAACAATCAGCAACACCCACTTTTCGACCCTCTCTCCCCTCTTTCTCTGCACAAACAAACACGGACCGCGCTACTGGCCCATGCTCACCCAAAATACGACCGGGCATGATCGAGTGAGCGGGTCCCTCTCTCGCTCGGTGCATGTGTGTCTCCACATTTTTTTGCGCGCAAAGCGATCATAATGTCCGCTCCCTGTATCTTAACTACGGCAACATACGCGCTGCGCGCGCAAGGGAAATGGGGTGAGGGCGGGCGGGCGGGCGGGCGGTTAAAGCAAGGGAAGGGGGACGAACGGGCTAAGAAATCTCCGGGGTCTCTCTCTGCCTCTCTCTCTCTCTCTTTTCTCAAGGGGTCCTCAAGTAGCGGATTGCGCAAGGGCAGTTAGTGCGGACCCTGTAGATTGTGGTGACTTTTCTTCATTGCGTATGTCAGGGTTTCGTGGGTTGGGGGAAGGGAAGATGATCAGGGTAATTTGAGTTTCGCTTTCGTTCGTCATGCGCGCACGCACGAGGGAGAAAGAGAGAGAGAGATGTTACTGTGTGCGACGTTGCTGATAAGTTGGTGTTGGTGATCTTTTTGCAGGCACGCGTGGTAACATGTTTGTATACGCGCGATACGCGTTTGCCCCCTTGCCATTATCCACCCACCGATCCATCCATCCATCCAGATGTTTATTTGTTTTTCCACCGCACCGCAACCGTTGACTTCATCAACTACGCAATGCAAGTAATTGCCCCAATTTCACCGCTGTTATTACTTGTGCTACTACCCTGAGGAAATCATCATCGCCTTTGCTGAACCCAGCCACCCCCACGCTCCCAGAATCCATCCTCCATCGTGCTCTATTTGAAACCCCATTTTATCGCTTTCCCTATTGGCGTTTGCTTGAGGACCCTTCGCCCGCCCGCACGTGTGCAATGTACCTGACTAAGACTGCATAAGTTCATGATGGGTTCCTCGCACTCCGAACCGTAAGCTCGTTGGTACCTGCAGCAAAGCACATTGTAGCCCGTGCTCTGCTCCCTCTTTTTTCTTGGGGAGGGCGGGCTGTGGTTTTTATTGGGGGACGGGCTGTTAGAGTTTGATCGTCGGGTTAGGGTTCGGAGTTGTGGAGATGAGGTTGCATCACGTGATCATGATGGGTTTCCCGTGGCATGCCTCATATTTTGTGTTTGTGATGGGCAAGGAAAAGGAATGAGGGATTAACGGTAACTGTAGCCCGTGGTCTCCGTGGACAAAAGTCGGAAATTGTCTTCTTCTTCTTGTCATTGTCGTACTTGTTTTCTTTTTCATTTCCTCATCTGTCAAACATGGTGTTTGCTTCATTGCGTTATCTTCTTTTTGTATTGGTTGAGTAGCCGCGATGGCTTTTTTTCTTGTCGGCTGGCAGTGTTACCAAGCCTCACTGCTCAGGCTATCCGAACCCGACTAAGATGGGTAAGCGTCTCGCCGGAAAACTCTTTTGCGTCATCTGGCAAACTAAATCGATTGCGGCCCGCGTGCAGAATCTTGATCCTTGTTCTGCGCCAATAGTTATTCCTGACTGCGGCGCTATTATGTTCAGGTGTGGTGGATACGATAGCGTCGGAACTTTGTTCAGGGCGTGGTAATCTTAGAATCCTGGTAATCATCCCGCTACAAGTACAGGTCATCTTAGTGTAAGATACACTTTCAGTTCATCTTATCTTGAACTTAATGGCATGATGGTGGGGGATACGTGGTACGACAAGTTATCGATGGCTATCCTGGATGAATACAGTCATTTGCATTCGGTTCAATTTGTTGCAATCAGACCGTTACCATGTTGCACAGTCACCTTTCTTGCGTCGGTCATCCCATCGTAAGGTGTGTTCCAAGAAACACGCCTGGACAGCCCATAGAGAGCAACATTGGCGTGATTCATCTTTCAGACTCGGTGCAAACCATGTCAATAGCGCTTCTATGGCAGTGTCCCCGACCGGTAATTCCCAGCATTTGCCCTAAGCTCTTAGTTCACTTTTAGGCCATTTCATAGAATTTCCAATCACCATGTCCATGGTAAAGCGCATAATATAAAATTGTGTAGATCTGTGTGTGTTGGAACTTTGATGCAAGGCATCAAATACCAACTATTCAAACTGTCTTATTGCGCTTCTGCTGGCGCAATCAAACGTAAAGTACTTTTGTCTAGTAAACGAGCTAGTGTAGATTTGACTATTGGCAGCGAGAATGTGTATTTGCCAGCTACCATCGTGTCCGTGAGGTGTGGATGCGTTTTCTTGTCTGTGTTTGCGTGCTGACACTATTGTACAATCACGCAAAGGGTGAATGTGTACCTTGCAGATCGCCTACCTACGTAGCACGTATACATACAGTCACTGTCTACATATTTGCATCTTATCAGAAATATGAGGCGTACACTTTTCTCACAAAGAGTATAGCGTGGTCTGCCTTGATCATGCCCTCGTCAAAAAGCACCAATCATTGGCCGCCATTTGTTGCTGTCCCCACCAAGGCTATCCAGCAACCTCAACTACATGTCTTTCGAGCTACTTTCTTTATATAGTATTCCCACAAAGAGGCTCACTCGGTTCGATCTAGCTCATTCAAAAAATTTAAAGGTGTCTTCAGGACCATCTCCCCACCATCTTCAGCCTTATCACAGCGAAGATGAGAAGCTCAATCCGCAGAGCGGCGCCGTCGTCACAAATAAAGATCAAGCACAAATCAGCCAATTTTGTTGAAGATAGTAACGTTCCCGTATCACTCATCGAGATCCGCAGTGATGGCAGTTCACAGAAATCTCAAGTTACAAAAAGTCTGGTCGAGACATACATTCAGAATGATTTTCAAACACAAGCAAATAAACAGTCAGGCTCTTTGCAGCACCCTGAGCATGAGACAATAAAACTATTGTGTGCACACCTATCCTCAGTTGTAGTAGAGAGTCGCTCATGGAATCTCCAGTTGTTCACAGCGGACAGGGCTATATGACGGGAGCCTAACGCCAATCTCTATGTCTCTACAAATGTACACACACGTTGCGCCATTTGCACGCATACCAGACGTCTATCCTAGTATATTAGACCAAAGAGCCGCGGTCAATTCGTTCACACAACCTCAAATACCCGCCCACTTATCCCATACACCGCTTCATGACATTCGGGAAAATTATCTCAGTAAGTGAGCGAATACATGAACTGGGGGCCTCTCTAAACACATTCTGACAGGTTTCGTCATCCAATCTATTCCTGGTGCGATGAACTATGTATGCGCTGGTCTCTCGCTTACATATCATTTCCCCAGTCGCCAGATGTACATTTTCATGCATGGCTTAGCAACGGCGAATTACGACCGCTTCACTCGCGATGTCGAGCAGGGTGTTGCAAACGAATCTGCCTTTATAATTCCCAGTATGGTTGTTCAACACAACCTCTCCCAACTAGGCAAAGTCATCACCCGGTGGCATGACCAGATCTACTGGCATGAACGAGCGTTAGGCATCCGATTCGATCACCATGATAGAATTGACCTGGCGAATCTTGACTTCACGGCACTTTCGAGGACTCTAAATGCAGCAAATACTCAGCTTGCATACATCGCTTGGTCGTGCAAAAGCACTGCGCGTCTCCTTGATTTTTTGGACCAGGTTACGGATCGATATCAACAACAAGCTATAGCCCATGGTGAGCCAGAGAATGATGTTGCGCATATCACAAATTTACTTTCGGAGACGCATGAACAGTTGCGCGCTTGGAATGTAGGACTGCAGGATAGAACTGACTATCTTTCCAGGAGAGGTCAAGCTCTAGTTCAGACCGTAAGAGTTTTTGATGAGAATAGTACCGGAAGTCATTCTCATTTTCGCAGGTATACAGCAGTATTGCTCAACGCGATGCAGCGACCAGTCTCAGTCTAGCCAACACTAGCACTAGCCTGGCACGGTCTTCGCAAAGTGTAGCCATTTCCACATCACGTGATAGTGCCGTAATGAAGATCATCGCTGCAATGACAATGATCTTTCTTCCCGCCACGTTTACTGCTGTAAGTCATCAATGAGTTGCATGTCGCCATCCGATTTCTAACTGTTCGCGTCTAGACATTCTTCAGCACCACATTCTTCGACTTCAACAACGATCTCAATGGGCGCATGTACTCTTCTTGGTTATGGCTATATTTTCTAGTCACGTTTATACTCACATTTGTAGTCATGCTAATCACGTGGTGGTTATGGAAAAAGAAAGAAAAGGAAGTCACTGCATCGCTGGACACTAAATAACGCACGTCTCACACCAATTTACAAACACCATGAACAAATCAAACTTGGGCAAAAAACAAAGCCGAAATGGGTGAACAAGAGCGAGGTCCTGCGTGGATTCAGGGGGAATTTGTTGGTACTGGCCAGTTTGCTTTTTTGGAGTTTGCATATATCAGAAACAATGTTGAAGAAAAGAAATACTGTGGAGAGAGAAAATCATTAGTCACGAATTGAAAATGGCGCTAGGCATAAGATGGAAAAGGAAAATGGGTGAACGAGCCAGTTCATGTAGAAACACTGGAAGCATTAATGCCCTTGCAATGGAGCTCAATTCCTACCATTATCCTGAGTGATCATAGCTGGCAGTGCCAGAAGTGAAAGAAACCATCAAATATCGGGGAAGCTGGTGTGTATCAAGCAGCTATCAAACAACATATCTTTTGATGTTGGGAGCATCACATCCAATCTGTTATGCGACCAGAAACTCCTGCAGTAATCATATGTCCTGGCTGCGATGGACATGCAACCACCGAAGAGGTGATATTGGTTGGTAAATATTGAACAGTATAAGTGATTTATTTGAAGTGTTGTGGAGGATATTCCCCACATTCCCAACTGCCGTTCGCTTCGTCCCCACCATCGGTACATATTTCTACACTCTAATCAAGCATGGATTTTAGCCAAGCGAGAAATATCAGGGGGGTGAACAATTCAAAAGAACATCTTGGCGTGCTTGGTCCTATAGACATTTCATAACAACTTCACTGAATCACAATGTTGACTACTATTATTCTCGGTCTTGCACTCGCAGTAACAAGCCTTGCCCAAGCACCAGAAGGGCACCGCACTGTCTACATCACCTCAGCTCAAGATGCCAACTTCGTCGTCGTTCCAAAATCGCGCACCGCAGGCGCACCTCTCGTAGTGTGAGTCGTCACTAAGCATTCTCTACACGTCGAAGTTGTAAACATAAGCTAACATATCAACCCATAAGCCAATCTCTAATCAAATCCCCTTCACAAACATGGTATCTTGCTGCGCCATCAAACGGTACCTCGATCCAACTTGCCTCTACAACTCTATGCATGGACGCTGGCCCCAAATCAGGGTAGAAGGACATGGCGCCCGTTTACCTCCGCGAATGCGCACCCAAGGCCGAGTCTCAGACTTGGATTTCTATGGCTGATGGGCGTATTGCGCTTCAGGCCAGCACAGGTACTAAGCAGTGTCTCGATCTACAGTACATAAGGGCTGTGGAGAATAACCCTGTGGGTATGTATAATTGCGCGGGGTTGGGGAATACGGGAGCGAAGGATAAAGGAATTAATTGGCCGCTTAAGGATGCTTGAGGGATGGTGTATGTCAACTATGCCAAATGTGGCACTGTGACCTGGAGAGATATAGCGATGAATAGCTATTCTATACTTTAGAGGCCTTCTTACTACGCCTCTCTTCGTGCCTTTTCTGTCCTTCTTCCTTTAGTTGGGCATCGTCCTTCCGCGCAAGTTCTATCTGAGGCATCAAGAACCAAGAAGCGACAAAGGCAATGGCGTTGAGAGCCGCGCCTACTATGAAGATGATTCGAAAGCCATCCTTGTATGCTGAGGTGAGCGAGGCGCGAATCTGATCCATGCGCTGTGTCCCGACCGACTCGCGAAATAGGCCTGGCGAGTTAAGAAGTAGGTTCAATTCCGTCCTGGAGAGGCCGTATGGTGCCAGTGAATGACGAACAGCATTGTTGACAATGGTCCCGGCAATGGCCAATCCTAGGGTGCCGCCGAGGTTGCGTATGAAATTACGTGTTGACTGTACCCGGGGTTAGTTTTTGAGTAACAATGTCAAAGAAACGTAAGTATATATATCTTACTGTGACAACTGCCATGTGCTTGCGTTCGACTCCTGCTTGCACAGCAATCAGGCTTGGCTGTAGTGTATTTCCAAGTCCAAAACCAGCAAGAAGGGAATATCCTATCTGTTTTCCAAGCGAAGGGCTATCGAGAGTTGATAGTAAGCCCAACGCAATTGCCCATACTGCCCATCCTATGAGGAGACATTCTCGGTAACGTCCAGTCCAATGCACCACGAGACCTGAGAGTGTGCTAAAAAGCGCTGTTCTCCTATAAGTAACCGTTTACTTTTCCCTGGACAATCAACAACACTTACTTTGTGTGAGTGTGATAGGTAGCAACAGGGCTCCAGACTTCACAGCTGAATAACCATATACCAGCTGGTAAAACGATGGGATGTAGAAGATTTGGACAAGGAAATTCCAACCATTAACAAACATTGTCAACATAGCCCCGTTGACAACCTTGGAGGTAAAGATTTCCACTAGAAGATGATCAGTAAAAGCGATTCATAGCAGTTATATGATGTACGGTAGGATCTAGAAGCTTGATCCGATGCTGTAACCTACTCGAGACTAACGGCACGCTAGTACCTTTCCATTGCCATAAGATGAAACCTGCGGAGACTGCTACTCCAACCACAAGAGTGGCGATAACGTGAGCAGATTCCCACGGGTGCTCACCACCAGCCCATGTCAAGGGCAACTGTTACTGGTAAGCCTTGGCATACTGACTGAAATGGACAATACATACCACGAGTAATGTGGAGCCGGCCAGGGCTAGGAATGCTCCAAAAAAGTCAATAGCTGCCACTTTCCTTGTTCTCTTAGCATTGAGTATTGAGATGGATCTAACAACTTACTCTTTCCATGCACCGTTGACTTTTCGTAATGGCATAAAGAAGACCACAGCGCCAGTAGCCAAGATACTTGTGAAGAGATTTAACCTGAAGATCCATCGCCTGTGACATAATCAGCACATGACGGGCTTTGTCTCGTTGGAGGTTTTACCAAGAGTCTGGGCTTTGCGAAGCGAGTGCACCTCCAATGATTGGTCCGATGCCATTGGCTAGTGCTACAACAGATCCCTATGGTATGGTAAGTTACTTTCTTTAACATGGATAGCATACGACATACCAGTATGCCTTGATACTTGCCTCTTTCGCGAAGCGGCACGATATCAGAAACTATTAGTTGGGCGACTGTCATAAGACCGCCGCCTCCAACTCCCGTAAATGCGCGGAAGATGATGAGCTGAACCGCTGACTGTGCTAACGACGCAGCTAATGAACCGAAGAAGAAGATTCCAATGCCAAATATCAAGATGACTTTGCGAGACCATATATCGGAAAGCCGGCCATACAATAACTGAAATGAGGTCGACGTGAGAAAGTAGGCGCCTGCAATCCATGCGCGCTCACTGTCAGCGTCAAGAGCTTTGCTGACAATGGTTAAACTTGCTCCAAGAGTAGTCTGGTCTAATAATGCTAGCAAGTCAATACTTGCGCAGGCCAGGAATATCTAGTTTGATGAGCACAAGGAACAATATTGAACGCGAGCACTCTCACAGTAATGATAGTCTTGACTGGCACATAGTTGGTTTGCTCGTTGAACTTCGGCTCAGCTTCCTCGTCTGGTGGGTGTGGTACAACTTCGGGATTAGGCTTTTCCATGGTGTACTCAGGACAAGGTACGTCAGTATTGGGCATTCGATTGAAGACGAGAGGACAAAAAGGCAGCCACTGTCGTCACTGCAATCTCTCCAAGTTTCTTGGGGGATGCTATATATCACTAGGCCTGGAAGTACACAGACAGCGCGCATTGCAATTGGAACCAAAGGGCTTAAGAGTACCGATTTCTTATAAGGTGCTTACCGGTCTCTGCAAGCCCAGGCCTCTGGAAAACGGTCCATCTTCGTGTAGTATCGCCGACACCTGCTCAAAGAATCTTCCAGCCGTCTAGAAGGGTGCGGCAATAGATGGCAACAAAAATGTGCGCAAACTTGCTCCACTAAGATGCTCATTGGATGCCAAGGCCGTTAGCACAGGTGCACTAGTACTAATACTACTATTACACGACACACTGGTTCGTCGATCAGCACGCTATACACATGGGTAGTGCATCATGCCCAATCTACATTGCTTTTCAAGGGTCTGACCGCGTGCCACTTAAGCACGTTGAAATACACTGCAGCATGCATGGTATAAGCGTGGTATGTCGACCTGCCAAGTTAGGGCCCACATGTGAAACGGATTGGCCGGAGGTTATGGATGTTGAGACGAACAGGGAGTACTGCCCTGCCAACGCTATTCTGTAAACAGAAAAAGCGCCTGTTCACACCGTGCCTACGATTCGACACAATGTGCTCAATATGCCTTAGAAACCTCCATGGTATGAACACCGACTAGACCATAATCACGTAACAGCTATATTGCAGCGTTATTTTCTCCGAACAATGATGGATGCCATGGCCCCTAGAGTTGCGTCAACCCAGCAAAATATGATGTGCAGATTTTCGTCCGTATTGGGCCTCATAGCCCCGGCGAATGCATTCACTTTAAAGAGGAGAGCCTCTCTACTGCCACATACCTCGCGCTTCGTTCATCATAACCTTGTTTATATACAAAGATGCCTAAAAGAAACTATCTAAACGCCTACTCGGGTCCCGATGCCATTCGGAATTATTTTGACCCTGATTGTCAACCAATGCTTCCATTGGTAGAACTACCACCCAGCCTGAACCCATTTTATAATGACGGTGTTCGCATACACGCCAAAATGATGTCCATGCATCCTGCAAACAACGTCAAGGTTATGCCGGCTTTGAACATGTTGGAGAAAGGAGTGCAACCAGAAAAGTCAAAGACTGTCGTTGAGTACTCAAGCGGATCGACCGTCATCTCACTTGCACTACTTTCACGGATCAATCACGGAATTAAAGACACACGCGCTTTCTTGAGCAACAAGACCAGTGGCCCTAAACTGCGACTCATGCAGTTCTTTGGGCTGGACATGTCAGTATGCCACTGATTTCCCCACGATTTCTCGCTGACCTTTGTGAAAGAACACTGTTCGGAGGCCCGTCTCAACCCGATCCTACCGATTGCCGCGGAGGTATACAACGAGCCAAGAAGATGGCTGAAGAGGATGAATCAGTCTTGAACTTGAATCAATACGAAAACGATGCAGTATGTTACTTGCGCGATATAATGCTTTTCGACATGTACTAAGTACTACAGAATTGGCAATCTCACGTCAGATGGACCGGTCCTCAGATCCTCGAGCAGCTGCCCAATATTCGACTGATATGTGCTGGTATGGGTACATCGGGTACTATGACAGGCTTGGGGCAATACTTTAAGGCTCAGGATCCATCAGTTTTTCGCTTGGGGTATGTTTAAGTGCCTATCATCGTCGCAATCAAAACAGGAACTAACATACTGCTCAGTGTATGTACAGCCCCTGGCGATCGAGTTCCCGGTCCCCGTTCTTTTGCGCTACTGGCTCCGGTCGAATTCCCTTGGCGCGATTCAGTAGATGCTATCGAGGAAGTCGGTTCAAAGGACGCATTCGGTCTCAGCCTACAGCTTTGCCGTGAAGGCCTTATCTGTGGACCATCGTCCGGCTTCAATCTCAAAGGTACGTCGATCATCTGTTCGTATGGCAACGACTGACAGTAGAAGGACTATTCAACTATTTGGCCAAGCGAAAAGCAGCCGGTACCCTGAAAGAACTTGCCGGCTCTAACGGAATCATCGATTGTGCCTTCATCTGCTGTGATCTCCCTCTCCAGTACGTTGATGAGTATTTCGATAAGCTTGGCGCCGAAGCTTTCCCGCCTATTCATAATGAAGTATGATTGTCCTCTCTTCCTTTCTAGAGTAATTCTAACATGAGAACAGAATCTCACAGCAGTCGATCTTTACCGTTACGATGACGGTTGGGAACTGGAGCCCACTCAATTACTCTCGCAATTCACAAGCACAGCACAAGGCGACAGCAACGAAACAGTTATACTTGACCTACGAAAACCAGAAGATTTTGCCAGAAGTCATGTACCAGGCTCATGCAACCTGCCACTGCAGAGCTGCAATGCCTCCATGCCCAGTCCATTTCTCGATGCCGCAATACTCGAGACTCAATGGAAAGAGCTAGAGGCTACATTCACCTCCGATCGTATCAGTGCTTACGATCTTGCTGGCAAGCAGGTATATGTGCTATGCTATGACGGAGATACATCCAGAGTTGCTACAAGTATACTTCGGGCAAGAGGAATTACCGCGAACAGTGTGAAAGGTGGAATCGCTGCAGTGCGAAAAGACATTCCAGAACTACAACTGACCGAGCGCGGTAGGGTGCTCACGCAGCAGAACCGATCAAATCTGTCCAAAGCTGCTACGAAGGAGATGAGAGCAGACTCGCTATCGCCTCAAGCGCGAGGGCAGACGGGCATCGTGCTGTAAAATTTTAGCATATTGGTTATTAGCGTTGCAATTTTCAAAAGACCCTGATCAAGTTTGCGATCATGGGTCAAGTCTAGGAAAATTAGATCATGAGAACTACACACTCGCCCTCACACATCATGTGCAATCTATTCTGCTTTGAGAAGTGCGAATCTTCTAGTCTTGATTTCGTTAGCCCGCGTCCAAGTGCAAAAAAACGCCCGGCGGCCTTCGCGATCTAGGCCCGGCGTTTGTGTTACAAAATGGCTAAATCCAACAAAGTACTAGCCATATCGTGCATAGAGTGCAGATCCGCGATTTGAAGTCTAAAGCCCGTGGATAGGCTAGGTTGAGTGAGCCGGACTTAAAATGTATGTCTCCGCGAAGGATGCAAGTCAACTACAACGCAACATGTACATAAAGCTACGTTGGCAGGGCATTTTCGGAAAGAGGCTTGATACATCGTTTCCATACTCTTGCACTAGATTCGGTTTTCATCTTGAAGACAAAAGCAGTCACCATTGAAGCCACAACCATGTCATCCATTATTGTCAAAGAGATCACCCTAATCACCGGTGCGAATTCTGGAATTGGATTCGAGATAGCACATCAGCTTCTCCAAAAAGGCACTTATCATGTCCTCTTTGGCTCTCGCAACATTAGCAAAGGTTCTGCGGCCCTGCAAAACCTGCAAGCACGCAACCTCCCCGGCAGCGCCGAGCTGATGCACCTTGACGTGCAGAGCGACGACCATATAAATCAAGCCGCGGCACATATCCGAGAAAAGCATGGCAAACTCGACATTCTCTTCAACAACGCTGCCGTCGCGCTCCCAGAAGGTGCAACAGAGCGTGAAAGGATGGCTGCAGCCTTCGACATCAATGCTACCGGTCCCTGGCTCCTCACAAAAGCGCTCATACCCCTTCTCAAGAAAAGCGAGAACCCCAGGATCATCAACATATCTTCTGGTGCCGGAAGTATCGGTCGGCGACTCTTCCCAGAAAGTCCAATGTACAAGATTCAAGCCATTCCGTATCGCGCGAGTAAGGTGGCTTTCAACATGCTGACGGCATGCCTGTACGTTGAGTTTGGACTTGGTGTAAAGCAAACCGATGCGATGGAGCCGGTGTCAGGCAAGGGCGAGGCTGGGGCTGTAGAGGGGACAGATGCGAAGATCAAAGTGTTTTGCTATGATCCTGGATTCACAGTATCTAATCTTGGGCCGTATAACAAGCAAGAGTTTGGTGCGCGAAGTGCTGAGAAGACTGTTGACAGTGTCATGGAACTTGTGGAGGGGAAGAGGGACGAAGGGGTGGGCAAGTTTATACATAATTCTGGGGGGTATCCCTGGTAGTCTAGATTTATTTTCTAGAAAGAGAGGATTCGTGCTGGCAATTGGTGTTAAGTTAGAGTCTGCACGTTAAGAATCTTGGGAATGGTTGGCGGGGAAGAAACAGGCCCCCACTTTTAGGCACCCAACACTTGTACAGCCTTGCATGTTTGTTTGTCTACAACACAGCATAACATGTTCATCTACAAAAGAGGATCATATTATTGTTCAAATCCATTTTTCCCTATACCAGAAAAATATTTGGTTGTTCATTTCCAGGAGATTTTCCATCTGATCAATCATGACAGTCGCGTTCCACCGCAAGCAGCTGGACCGATCAAGGCGTGAGATTAGGCTTCTAGAACTACTCCCGAAAACTCAATGGCCGAACAATCCCCAACCTGCATGTCGGATATTTCACGCTAGTCTTGATCAGCATCCGTCATACCGGGCTTTGTCATATGTTTGGGGAGATAAGAGCGATACTAGGCACATACTAGTAAACGGACGTACTTTCGAGGTGACGAGAAACCTGTTCGAAGCACTGAACAGTATAGTCGAATCAGAGAGTTTTGTTATCTGGATTGATGCGATATGCATCAATCAGGCGGATGATGAAGAGAAAGGATGGCAAGTCGCATTGATGGGTGACATCTATCGACAGACATCTGAAGTGATAGCGTGGCTTGGACCGTCAGCGCATAACAGTGATGCTGTTCTGGAACATCTTGATATACTAGGTTCGATTTCGGAATCATTGGGCCTTCCCACAGACACTTCAGCTTGCCTAACCGCATGGAAATTAATGCTGGGGATCAAACCACTTGAGGGTGATCTCACTGAGCCCACTTCCAATCCTACTTCCAATCTCACCGGGCTCTCGATATCTCTAAAGGCATTCGAAATTCTTCTGTATATCATGGGTGGCTTTGAATCCCATCGTTTTCTGCTTCCATTAGCTGATCTGGGCCATCTCTTTCAACGACAATGGTGGAGCCGAATCTGGGTTTTGCAGGAAATCACTTTGCCAGAACAAGCTCAAATGCTCTGCGGAACTAAGCGAATATCCCGCCGGCGATTTCACGCTGCGCTCAAAGTGTTTTACGCCTTTGCAGACATAATTTCAAAGTTAGGAATGCAAAAACGGCCATTCTCAGATTATCAACAAGAACTATTCACGATTATGTCTCCAAAGGTCTATCTGATGTTATCAATGTCCAAAATATATCAACAACAAGAGTATTCGTTGCTATCATTGCTTCGAACAAACAGTTTTAATAGTTTTGCATACATGGGAAACGGCGTCCAGCAACCTCTGGAAGCAACTGATCCACGAGACAAAGTATTCGCTCTCCTAGGTCTTGCAAACGACAAGGATAGTTTAGAGGCCTTGGGCGTCGTCCCAGATTACACTAAATCCAAAGAGGAGGTGTATACAACTGCGATGGCTGCTATGCTAAGAAAAGGCCATATCTCACTTCTCTCAATCTGTTGTGGTATGAAGAGGCCAAACGGTCTACCTTCCTGGGTACCAGACTGGTCTAAAGCAGACCCGCCAATGTTTCAAGTAATCGGTGATGACGATTATAGCCTCCATCCTGTATTTAACGCCTGTGGTTCGAAGAACAAACATCGTTTCATTTTGCCAACCAAAGACCCCAAGCCTGAGAGAATACTGGTTTACGCCAAACAAGTCGACGAAGTCTTTCAACTGGGTCACGTCGGCAGGTTGCCCTCCATGCCCAGAGCCGTATCCCCAGTTGAGTGGCTTGATGCCATGTTGCAACTCACGTACTGTGTCGACAAACCATACTTGGACGTCAAGGAGCGCATGCGAACCACAGCCAGAGCCTCACACGCCGGTATGAGAATCGGAGAAAACAATATGCTACAAAGAGCAAGCGAGTTTCCTGAAGCTCTAACCATACTAGAAGAAGTGATTCAAATCGGCACAAAGGACGACGGTTTCCCCGAATCCCAGAATGCTTTGAGAAGGGCTCTTTTGAATTACAGGATGACGGAATATCCTTCACACATGTTCCAGATGCTGGGTGAGATTCTGAGAATAAATGACTGCAAAGTGCCTCTCATCACGAAAGAGGGTCGTTTAGGAATTAGTTCGATGACTGTCAAGGTGGGTGATCTTGTAGTATTGGTCAGTGGAGCGCAGGTGCCCTTCATCCTTAGGCGTACAGATACAAGATACATGACCGTTGGTGAGGCATACATTGACGGAATCATGGACGGAGAGGCAGCAGAAGACGGCGAATGGATTCATATTGAACTTGAATAGCACTTCTATAGTTCAAAGAACAGGAGTTGAACTCATCTTCTCCGCCGATGTATTGTGTTGGGCCTGATTGGGCATGGCTGTTTTCCCTCCCTCAGTTGAAGTATATATGTCTTTTCAAACATGATCTACCCTGTAATGACATAATTGGTGACAGCAGTTTCGAACAGAACCACTGTAATCAGGGTTTACTTCCATCTTTGCTACATACGATACCACTACTTTGTCTGGAACTTGTAAAATTGACAAACCAACACAACGTAGGGAGTTATGGAATATTGTTTTTGGTATGACTGGGGCGTCCGTGCGACACGCATTTGCCAGCATGTTGGGTTTGCGAAATACATGTACGACGTGCGGACTCGACGAACATTTAGTCATTGAGTCACCAACAATGATGCATTCTCGATTCTTCTTCCAAAAAGCCATTGTAATTTCGCAATCGCCACAAAATATGCGGCAACCTTTCCCTTTCTATAAAATTCGCACATCCGCTCAGTGATTTTCCCAACATCCAGAAACACATCTTCTAAAGTACTCATTACCAAAACATCCAGCAATACCACCACGCACAATTCCCAATCAACCCTCTCAAAACTTCCAAACTATCATCAACCATCAAAATGTCCCGCCACAACCGTCATATCTGCCGCCACACCCACCACATCTGCCGCCACGGCCACGCGGCCCACAGCATCCCCTTCGGCCCCATGCGCCTCGCCCCAGTCCCCAGTCCCGTCCAACCCGGCCAACCCGCCCCCACCGCCACAGAGTGGAACTACACCCTCCAAGACTTTGAAGAACTCATCATAAAATGGGGCCCTTACACGACCCTCGACCTCGTCAAAGCTGCGCCCCACTACACCAAAACCACCGTCGACGTCGACCCTTACGCCAAACTGCAGTTTCCCGAGAAGTGGGAGGCCACGGAGCGCGTTATCCATGCTGTGCATCCGATTCCGCGGGGGGAGCTTGAGAAGTTGGGGCCGAACTGCGTGAGGCAGCTTGGGGAGAGGTTGAAAGGGGGAGGGGAGGGGAGGGACGAGGAGTTTGAGGGTGCGATGAAGAAGACGTTGGGCAGGATTGATGATTGTCTTGAGTTTTATTTTTGTGTGGAGAGGCCCGGGGCGAGGGTGGTTAGTGGATAGTAGTCTTAGTCTTGTTATCGGTGATTGGATGGGAAAGGGAGGGTGGCTGTTGAAGTGGCTGAATGAAATGACGTGATAGTAGTTTGTTGTTGAAATCAAAGGTTGATCTTTTACGAATATGTGTTCTGGCAATCGTTGGTGAATGCTAAGAGCAGGATGGTGTGTGTGTGTAACAGTACTAAGTTGTTGTTGGTCACCTCGATTTTGGTTCACGTCGCATCTACAGCAGAAAGACAAGATGTCGCTTCAAGTCATGGAGAAAGACTAAGGCCATGGTGGAGCGTCCATCGATACGTGAGAGGTTGATATGTCGAGTGTTCTAGGTAATCTGGGTACGCTATTGATGAGACAAAAAAAATCACAAATCTAAGTTTGATGCTATTGCCGATGTCCAGTTTTCTTAAAGTGCACTATTCAATGATGTACTTGACACTGTACACGTCACAACCACGTAAGTTGTTGACGTTGAACACGTTAAACCTCGCGTGCTACAAAAGCGATTACTCCGTGGATTCAATCAATCCGTCTGTTGATTTCCGTAGCTTCAAACTGCCAGCAATCAACCATGGACCTTGAATCTTCCCCCGTGAAGAACTCAAACAACCCACCATGACCCCCAACTCCACCATAAGTACATAACCCCCTCTTTCCAACCTTCAAGCATCTCCATACCACCAAAGCTCTTCAGCATATCCAAACCTTCACTCTTAAAATCCAAACTTAAAAAACCCCCACACAACATCCACCCCAAAATGTCTCTACTCACGCGCCCCCCACCCCCCTCAACCACTAACTTGCTCCACCGCCCCAACACCTTCACCGTACACTTCCCAACAGAAGCGACCCTACACTTCACCCTTCCCCTCCCCTCCTCCGCCCTTTCCTCCCTCCGCACCCCCGAACTAATCCACCTGCGTACCTACCTAACCTCCCTCCTCTCCTCCCACACCCTAACCTCCAACCCCGCCCTCCTCTCCCACATCCTCTCCCTCCGCCGCACAATCTCCCTGCGCCTATCTCGTGTGCAGCAACTCAGCGCCGTAGAGCAAAAAGCATGGTACTCGGGCCACGGGTTCCCCATTTTCGACTCCGAGAACAAAGCCACAGGGTTCAAGTGGCACTGGGAAGCGCTAGAGTTCGAATACGGCGTGCACAGCGTGGCGTGGGTTGTACGGTGGCTATTCGCGTTCCAGCGCAAGGATGCGACGATAAGGTATGCGCTTCGTCAGTCCTACCGGTTTACTGAGAACGAAGTGAGGTGTAAGAAGATGAAGGTGGAGGAGGGGCATGAGGTTGTGGAGTGGAGCTGCAACGGGGAGAAAGTGTGTGTCTGGGTTTACGGGGCGTGTTTCCGCAATATGGAGGAGTGGGAGGTTGTCAAGATGGAGCTGGAGGGGTATGAAGTGCAGATGCTGAAGGAAGGGGTGGCTAAGATACGGAATACGGTACGGGGAGGATGGGAGTTTGTGCTGTATGTTGAGGGGGAGGAGGCCGGGGTTGAGGAGTTGTTTCCGGGGGAGAGAACGGCGTCTGAGGGGTTTTCGAGCGGAAGCCAGGACGAGGATGCGGAGTCATTTGATGGATACTGCTATGGCGACGACGTGGGGAGGATGGTTGCTCTGGCATCGGGACTTGGGTCGCTGGCACTGTCTTCCCGCGCCTCCACTGCCTGCGGCGGTGACGAAGCCGTTGAACGGGCACCAACGGTACCTCCTCGCGTTGGAGATTTGCTGCAGCAGGCGGAAACGCTGGTCAGCGCGATTAGGGGTATCAATTCGCAATTCTCATCTTCCGAGGAACAGCCATCGTCGTCTGCTCAGCACAGCGAGATCCCACCCGCTTTGCAAACACAGCCACTCCCACCCCAGTACGCAGCATCGACTATCAGACTCCCACGCCGTACAGCTGCAAGACGGCCAACGAAGCTGCACCGATACCAGGCTTATGCCGAAGATGCTGATACTGAAGGCTCGATTAGTGCTTTGCCGAGCTCGTGGCGCGATATTTGAGACTCACAACCAAGTCTAAGGGGGGCGTGTGGGCATGGTATTCTGATGTGTTTGATTAACAAGGTACGAGTAATTTGAATGATTATGTATTGTCGTTACAACCAAAGTGCCTCTAGTAAATATATGTATACATTCATACTTCGTGCATGAGTCGAGCCTGAATCAACACTGCTCTCTTCGGCAAAATCTCTCAGCTACACTTCGCAACATCGTGCCCATCAAACACATTTTCTCTCATCTCCAAGTTTTGATGACCAGCGTTGCAAATGTAGTACAAGCAACACACCATACCTCACTATTCTGAACAAAATTTCAAAAGCACTCCTGTCCAAACCTATTTATTCATAATCAAATTTACCAAACAACAAGGAGGGGGGACGGAGTGTCATCTATCGCAATATATTTACCAATACCCGGCAGTTCACACAAATGAACAACGCATACCACCCTAATTTCAACTTTGTACTCTCCTGTCTTCTTTGTGTCTCGATATTAAAAGAAAAAAGGAAGGAAGAAGAAGAGAAGAAAAGGAAATAATAAAGGAAATTCGTGGCTTACTACATCATTGGCGTTTACCTGCCCCGTCATTTTTCCCATACATGTTCATTTCGTTCGTGGATATCTCTGAAATAAGAAAATCATTTCACTGGTCGTTGAATCCACACTTAGCCTACCATCCATGTTTCGCGTTACCGTTGGACATACATCCAACTCCTAAATTTCTACACACGTACACACAGAGCATCATGTGTCCTCGACGCTCCTCGTCGCGTTGCGCCGGTATAAATGTAAGAAGATGATGGGGGTCAGACGGGAAAAGAAAAATACGTAAAAGGTTCATCTCAAGCGGCTTTAAAAGGTAACAGTATGGGGGGGGGAATCATGCTTGCTAGAAATCTGAAATGAAGAAGAAGAAGAGAAAAAAAAGCAGGGGATAACAAACTTAAGAAACTCCCTCGCTATGCATAAACTGACCATCCATCATCTGGACCGTGAACTACGTGTGCGCAACACGCGAAAATACTCAAGTTAACGGTTGGAACGCGGGGGTATCAATGCAGAAGTCGAACACCAAATGCGCAAAAAGACATACTATGCCCTGGTTGGGTTGATGTTCTCCAGCTCGCTTCGCTGGCGCAGGTATTTGGCAGCAAGCTGGTCGCCACCCTTCATGGACTGCTCCATCCAGTGTTGCGCAACGCACATGGTCATGGGATCGCTGCGTGCAGGATCCTGCGAGGCTCGTTTCTCGCGATTCAGAAGCTCAGTCTTGAAGACCTCGCTGGGCTTAGTAAGCGGCAGCACAGTGCGGTGGATGAGTTCAGGGGAGGTGAGGTAGAAAATGGCGAGTTCGCGCTCGGCAACTGAATCGCCTTCCTTTGCAGTGATGAGAAGCATGCGTCCTGCATCTTCCATGGTGTACTTGGACATGGGTTCATCACCTAGGGCTGACGATGATGAGCCGACCTTTTCGGTCATGCTGCTGCTGTTTGCCTTGCCTGCATCGCGCTTCGAGTTCTGGGTGATGACTTCATCAACGAGCTCGACCATGATGCGGCAGACGTCTTGCTTCAAGCCGAGGGCTGCGAGGCCGACGTCCCAGAATGCTTTACCACGCGCAGTCTTGTCGAGCATCTGCGCTGGCACAAAGGATGCGATAAACTGCAAGTCTCTGAAGAGAGTCTTGGGGCGAATGTTGGAGTCTCGCAAGAGTCCTTGAATGACCTCGACAATCATGTCTGTGCTTGGCGGCCCAACTGGAGAGCGAGCGCCGTTGCGAGGTAGCGGCGACGCATTGCTTACGCGATCTACGTTCATGCTTTGAGAGCGACGTTCTTCGCAGTTTGCAATTGCCTCTTCCAGGTTGTGGGCGCGCGAAGTCTGGGTGGCTGGCTCACGAGAGCTAAGTTCTGGCATGGCGCCAAGAGTGGGCGATTGGGGAACAGGAGGAAGTGTGTCGCGGCGGATGTTGTTATTATTGTTATTATTGTAGGATCGACCAGTTCGAGAAGACAATGAAGCGATGATGAGAAGCTCCAATTCATACAATGCATGCAACTTGGAGAAGGGATTGGGGTGCGTTTGAAACCTGCTGAGGAGTCGTTGGAAGGCAACGTTGTATGGGAACTCCAATAGCCCAGCCTTCTTTGCAGTGGAATTGCCGGACGATCGCGAGGTAGCATCGCTGGAAGTCGATGAATGTTCTCCAGCTGACTGATGAGCATCGGCGGCTGCGACATGCTGCAAAGTTGCAACAGGCGGTGCAGCTGAGCTGCGCTCTGTCCGGCCAAGCGCTTCCAAGGGCAAGTTTCGTTGGTCAACAGTCTGCCTTCGGATGTTCTTTGTGCTCTTCTTCTTAGCCAGCTTGTTCTTGCGTCGGCGTTCCTCTTCGTCTCGGCGCTCGATACAGTCATCAAGTAGATCACCACCAAACCATGAATCGGTCTCACTGCCGTTCGCAAACACCATCATGCCGAGATCGCTCAACAGAAGACCAGTGAGGGTCTGCTTCAAGTCGAGCATGAAGCGGCGCTTGTCCTCGTTGACTGTGGCCGACTGCTTCAGCATGACAGTGCCCTTGGAAGACGAGGCAGTTCGTGGGCGAATGCTCGTTGCGTTTGTCGGTGATTGCGCTTGTGTCTGGAACGGCGACCAAAAGGTAGCCATTGGGTCGATGGCCAAGACTGGTGACGATGCGCCGAAGTAGTCAGACGACTCTGCAGGATTTCTGCTCCAGGGGTTTTGTTCCAAGATTGATGGACGGCTGCCAGTGGCGGCCGAACGCAGACTGCCGTGGCTTGGGCGTTGAGCAAAGTCGTTGTTGCGCGACCCAGCCCGACCATGGGTTTCGTACTCTTCGTCACCCGCGATAGAGAGGGTGCCGACGCCAGTCAAGAAGAGATCACCCTTTTGTCGTCCGCTCTCAAGGATCTGTTGGTCGCGTTTGTACAAATCACTGGCCCAAAGTACTGGACCGTCCAATAGACCCTCACCAATAACCTTGGTGACACACTTGTCAACTTCGAGACAGAAGCGGTGAATCCGCTCCTCACCCTTGCAAAAGTTCTCGACACCGTACTGCATGAGCCACTTTAGGGTAATCTCCGACTGCTCGTCTGAGAGCTTGTTTGGACCACCAAAATCCTGTGAAGCCGCCATGAGGTCAACCAGTTGAGCTTCGTTTTGTCGCAAAAAGCTGTTGGCGTTGCGGGATCGAGATCCAGATGGGCCCTTGGCGTTGAGCGTCTTGGATTGCTGGTCCATGATCTTGAGGGCAAGGGCCACATTTTTGGCGTCTTCATATGGCTTGGAAGTGCGGACATCGGTAATGTACCACATCTTGTCTCTCAGGTTCTTGAAAGTGAGCATCATCTCGTCGACCATGTTGTCTGATCTTTCCTGAGACTGCTTGAGCCACACAAACCATGCCTCAAATTCTTCAATGGCATTGGCTGCTTTGCTGAGCAAATCTCTGGGACCACGAGAAAAGTAGTTGAGAAGAGCTGCGTATCCGTTCTTGACCAGGGTTGGGGAACTGAGTCTTCGCAGACTCTGCAGGGTCTTGTAGTACATGTGCGCATTGACGAAATCGGACCGCGCCTGGCATTGGTACATTGCTGTCTCCAACATTGTAACGAGCACCGAGCTGTTCTCTGACTTTTCGCCAACTTGCGGGTTGCTGTGACTCCTGGGAATCTGGGGAGAGCGGCGTGACGAACCACTTCTCTGGCTTGCAATCATGTTTGTGAGTTGGCTGTGACTCTGGTTTGAGTTGTATGGATTGCGAGATCCAAGGTTCTCGCTAATGTTGCGGATCGGGCCGCGTCCACGGACGCTTCTGCGTGTCGTCATACGGTTGCTGAAATTCTTTGATTCGCTATCCGGAGCCAGTGTTTTTGGGATTTCATAATCTTCCACTAGCTTGACAATCGCCTCCTTAAGTTGGTGATAATCGTGGCCGAGATCAAATCTATCTGTAGTACCCTCATCGTCGCTGCTGTCGCTGTCTGGAGAGTCGTCGTCATGCTCTTCTTCGTCATCAAAGTCTTTGCGCATGCGTGGCTTGAGTTGCTTGCCATCAGCGGAGATGTACAAGACAGCCCATCGTTCAGCACATGGATGGCATGAGCCAGATGTAGCTTCAGCGCCGAGAATGCGAGTCATTTCTGAGCAAGCCATGCGCAGACGCTTTCCATAGAGCTCTGTCGGAGCTGGCTTGGTGTCAGTTTGCTCTTCAACTGGCGTCGAGTTGTTGTCCAAAAGTGGCTCGCGTGAGGTCTGATCGCTTGTCATGGATGAAGCACTAGCACTCAGAATAGAGCTTGCGTCGGTCATAGACGCGGCAGCATTGCGGAATGGAACAGACATGCCAGATACTGAAGAAGCGGATGATGTTAGACCAGCACGGCGCTGGCTGTCGTTGTCCATGTGGCTCGATGAGGGGCGACGCTCTGGGAAGAGCGCATTGACCAGCGTGATGATGTCAGCTGGAGAGAGCACAATGAAGGGTTGCACTTCAACCGTCTCCCTGGGCGAGGTGATTGCCTTTGCAGGGAGTAGGATAGGCTTGGAAGGTGTCTTTGTATGTTTGAAACGAGCCAGAATGCTCTCAATGTGGGTGCGGATTTCCGGAAGGACAGGGATCTGCTGCTTCCTACACGTAGAGTTGTTAGTAACATGCTTGCTGGATAATTTTGCTAGGAAGTCGTACCAGTTGTACGTCATGTCGAGCACCTGCTTCTGGGCTCTGATGGCGATTTCCTTGAGAATCTTCTGGCGGGCATGTTCACTGATGTGGTGACCAATCATAATACCGTGCGTCTGTCAGATGTTAGTGTTGTAACGGGCAATGCAGAAGAAGTGAGAACTTGCCTCGGGGTGGATAATTGCGTTCAACAGGAAGGAAGAAAACAGCCATCGTGACACAAAAAAGTTCTGCGATGCTTTGCGGGCTCCTCTTTCGTTCTCCTCGTTCAACTTGCGAAGAATGGCATTTCCAATTTCCAAAACGCCCTCTGGGATGCCACCAGCACTGGGCTCGTCATCGACGACTTCAAACAAGCGCTTGACAGCCTTGTCAAAAAACTCGTCTGCAGCAATGGTATCCTTGGTGCTGCGGGCGACTGGCTGTGCTCCAGCTCGTACACTTGATTCCTCGGCCTTTTCGAGGAGGAACTGGCCGTCCTGGAGGGTCTGCATTAGGTAAAGCTCCAAGTTGGCCTTTCCGGGCCATTCGCGCATACCTGCCCAGACGTCCAGAATGGTCCTGATGAAGTTGTGGCTAATCTTAGTATCCTTGATTAGTTTAGCGCAGACGGTGGCCCAAACGTCGGTACGGCGGAGGTCCTCTGCAGAATCCGGGCCAGACGAGTTTGCAAAAATAGTGTAAACAAGCGCTGAGAGGGGATCGTGACGCTGGAAAGACAGGAGTCGTTCAATAGGGTTGCCACCTTGCTGCTGGGCCTTTTGGGAGCCTAGGTTTCGACCTCGGGCCTGGATGGCCATGACTGAATCAATAGGGTCCATGGCCTGGCGGAAAGAAGTAAGAGCAGCCAGCTCTTGCT
Organism: Bipolaris oryzae ATCC 44560; assembly: GCF_000523455.1. Taxonomy (NCBI): domain Eukaryota; kingdom Fungi; phylum Ascomycota; class Dothideomycetes; order Pleosporales; family Pleosporaceae; genus Bipolaris; species Bipolaris oryzae. Next base: position 29,145 of record NW_006911316.1, on the reverse strand, counting down.
GCGAGAGGCTGGAAATGCGAGAAGCAAGAAATTCGGGGTTTGTGCGAATTTCAGAAATGAAATCTAGAAGATCGTCCAGGATCTTCGAGGGAACATCGTTGAGGAAGGTCGAGGCCGAGAGGGACTTGTCCGACTTGGTCGTCTTTGATTTTCCAAACTCCAGGTCTGGCTCCAGCAGGGCATACTGGCGTGTGGCGTCACACGAGTTGCGGACGTCGTTGAGAGCGTTGTATAGCGAGGCAAAAGCCTTTTTGTCGTCGGACCGGAAGTTGTCCACGAGGGTGCGGTATGCCAGCTCGCCGCAGTGTACCAGACGTGCGGAGAGGGCGCTGGAGACGAGCCATCGGTGCAGGCGGACTCTGGAGTGAGCCTTGCGCTGCTCCTGGTAGCCCTGGAGGCGGATCAGGTGGGCGAGTTCAGCGAGGGAAGTGGCCGAGGGGGGTATGGCTGCGGTGGGCAGGTACGAGTCGGTGTACGAGGAAAGGTCGGCGGGGAGCAGTCGAGGCAAGCGGCCGGCGGGAGCAGACATGGAAGCGGCCATCTGGGGCCTTTGGTGAAGGAGGGTCGAGAGGCCATGGCGGTCGTTGCTAGCGGCGTCGAGGGACGCGCCAGGTCGACTGCCCATGGTCGCCGTGGAATGTTTGGAAGGGCGAGGAGAGGGCGACCGGGGGGGAGCCTCAGCAGGCGGGTCGTCTGCTTGAGAAGTAGGGTGCGAGGGCGTGTGGCTCCTCGAGGAGAAGTGGGTGACGGTGGGCGACACGGCTGCGAGTGAGGTCAGAGTCGGTCGTAGTGCCAGCTCATCGTACAGAGCGCATTGATACGGGGGACCAGCGACTGGGCCAGGCACACGGGCACACGGACACAGCCAGACAGAAGCACGGAGGGACAGAGAGAAGGACAGAAGAGGGTCGGGAGGGGCACGGGATGAATAGACAGAAACAGGCACATACGTAGAGGGGTGTTTGAGGCCTGCGCCGGGGGCGTGGCCGTGAGTTGGGTTCGTCGCATCATGTCGCCATTCGCCATTCGCCGTGACGGCGTGTCAGCCCGATGATGGGGGGGGTGGGAGCGGAGCAGCTCTGACGGAAGATGGAGTGGCAGCAATGGGCTACAGCATGGCCAGATGTAGCTATGGTATTGGGAGAGGAGGAGCTGCTTTGGGCGCAACTGGCGACGGCCTCGACGTGTGCGTTGGCGCGTCTTTGACTCTTTTGGCGGGCATGGGGGCCGTAGCGAGGCGGGCGGGGTGTGATTGGGCGGCGGGGGTCGAGTCCTTGTGTGCACGCTCAACGGCCAAGACGAGAGGGCAGAGAGGGCAGAGAGGGCAGAGAGGGCAGCGAATGCAGACCGCCTTTGGTGCGCGCGCCCTCTCTGCCCCTCTGCGCAGTGCATTCCACGCCGGGCCAGGCGACGACGGCGATGACTTGCAGCCCTGCCACGACCAGCACATCCCCCCCTCGCCAATCACACGCCCTGCACCCAAATACCTCAGCTGCAAAGGGACCCCCCTCTGCTCCTCCGCCCACACGTTCCCGGCCAGGCCATCCCCGCTGCTACCCATCCTCGCACTCGCTCCAAAGACAGCGCACGCCCTGCCCATCGCCACCCTCTCGCCAGTCGGCGAGTCGCTGCTCTCCCGGAGCATCGAGGGCTTGGCTGTGCGTGGTGTTGTTGCTATTGCTGCTACAACCCACCCATCCATCCATCCATCCATCCACGCCCTCGCATCCCATCATCTCTCAAACACCCCCTCCCCCCGCCGATACTTACATCTGCACCTTTTTGCGCCGCCAGCAGCCACCAGCAAATCACGCCTTCGCTCTGCTTGTCGCCCTCGTAACTTGACGGCCGCCGGGTGGAGTCGTCTTCTGCCCCTGCGCTGCCAGCACATCAAGCGCTGCGCATGCTGTCAACAAGGCCCATGCAACTTGCTGCACGCACACGCCAAAGCAATTGCGTCGCCCTGTTGTGTGAACCGCACGTCTCCCACTTCATCTTGCAGTGCAGCCCTAGTCGCTGCTGCTTGCTCCCCCCCCGTCTCCAAACCGCCGCTGCTCTCCTATGCCCATTGCCATGCCCGTCCAATGAGCCGCATCGCTGTGCCGTATGCCGTGCAGTCTCTGTCGCCCAAACGTGTTCCTTTTGCGCCTCTGCTGCACTCATGCACTTGCACCTGACCTGCTACTCGCCGCCTCGCTCGCCTGCCACCGCCCGATTACGCCATGATAACGTGTCCATCTATCTTTGTACATACTGTCTGTGTCCATCCATCCATCCATCCATCCATCCATCTAATCCATACATGTCTGTGCGTGCCCACCTGCATCCACTCGGCTGAGCCGTTGCAGTCGTGAAAAAAATAGTAGACCGACCCGTCTGCCCGTGTCTGGATGCCTGTGCCTGCACTTACTTGCACATCCTCTGCTTCCTCACTATCCCATCTGCCGGTCGCGTGCGAGAGAACACCCCGCGACCGCCGCTAGCCCCGTTGTCGGCAGACCGCCTCTTACTTTATTAGTAACCCACCCAAACACAACCACAACCCCCACCCTACTTACCCAACCTCAGCCCAAGCAGCACGCCCCTCGCACTGCCCAACCGTTGCTATGCACCCTTCCATCTAGGTACATACCACTCCTAAACCTACATACATACATATATACATACATACATACATACAATGCAAAACACATGCAAACATACCAATCGCATACATTCCCCTTCCGGCCTCTCGGCGTAGCGCTTTGCCCAAAATACCNCCCCCCCCCCCTTGCTACCCTGCCATGTACCCTTCCCCCCTTACCTCTACCAACCAGTCTAACACTCCCCACTACAGCTTGCTACCCGCCGACCATAGTCATGTCATGGCTTCCCTGAGCAACGGCGCAACACGTTTCCGGCTGTGCTGTACTTGTCTTTGCCACCAAACTTTTCTCCACTCGCTTCCACTGTCCAGGTCGCTGTAACCCTGCCAGCCTTCCAGGCCAAGTTCCTCCCGTGCATTCGTGGCAAAGGCTTTGGCAGCTGATACTCCTCCCTCGTCAAAAGCCCACAAAAGGAGCTCTCGCTCAAACTGCCCGCTCGCAGACGTCGACGTCGTCATCAGACAGAACATGCCCAGCTCACGATCCTTTGCAAACTTCTTGATCGCTTCCAACAACGCTTCGCGTCGTGGCGCATTGCCTTCATCGCCAGCCTTCTTCTCCAAAAAGCTGATGCACTTGACAACGGAGCTAATGCCCAGTCTCTGCGCCTCGTCCCACTGCTTGTAATCCTTCCGCAATATGTCTTGCAGCTGTAGGCTACCAATGTCCTTCTTTGCTGCATCAATCTCCTCATAAAACCTAGTCTGATCGAAGCTTGCAGCCAATCGGGGGCACAGCATAATCTTGGCTTCGAGGTACCCGACTGCTTCACGGTCGTGCTCGGTCGTTTTGCTCGCATCCTGAAGATTTGCCGTGTCAATGAGGATACTGGCCAGGCCCAGCTGGGCTACATCTGCGTCCCACTGCTGGACAAAGGCCGCGTCGTTTGACAAGCTGTCATCCTGTCCATGGCATGCCCCAGAAGACATCGCCGATGCAGAGAGGGCATCCCACGCCGGGCGGCAATAATTGGCTACCAGGCTAGTGCAACTGCCGCTTTTTTCAATAATTCGAGGCTCTTCACCCGTGTCTGCTGGTACCTTGCTTTCGTCATCGTGGTGGTCAACAACGCCGGCCACGCGGTCAGCATAGATGTCACCCAGCGGGCCCTGGAGAGCATTGTGGTCTACCAGAATCCACCGTGTGTTCTCGGGTGCGAGTTTGGACCGGATATCTGACAATGCAGGAAGATCGTCCAGTGTAATCAAATGCTTGGACTCGATGTTAGCGTGCTTGAAAACGGCAAGGTATTCCGGCCGCAGCTGGATATCGGAAGCTGGAATATTTGTGATTGGCACGTAGACTGAACTAAACGCCTTCTTTTGCGGTGACATGGACCGAAGGTATGCGTAGAGAATCGAGCTTGACATGGAATCAAGGTCTGGATTGCATGAGTACGGGAAACGCCCTTGCGTGCAGCGGGGAGTCATGCTCACCGGCCGATTCATTGCCAATCACAAACGTGATCTTCTGACTGCAGTCAATAGCATCGCGAAGTGCGCCTCTCGCGTGCGTGAGGAAAGCTCGTAGGGAATTCCTCGGCACTGCCATGTTGGTGCGTAGCGGTGAGACGTGCAGATGCTACAAGAAGAGTGGAGGAAGGAGCAGATGGCACTAGAGCATGACGTAGGACGAGCTTGGGCCACATGGCACCTCTAACACGTGCCCAACGGGGATTGGAAAGAACAGTCTCCACCAAACGCCAGAAGCGGTGTCAATAATACAACACGGAGCTTTAGCATTTACATTTCAATTTCTATTGATATTGCCCACTTCCACGCCTAATCTCCCGAGACCCAATGGCCCCACAGACCCTTCTTTGCTACCTACCCAGCGCTTGGAAAAGGTTGCTTGCTGACGTTGTTGACGCTGCGATGAGTCGACATGCGTACATGGCTGCGCCCCCGTCTCCTGCTCATTCCGGTTCTTTTGTTGCTTCCAGGCCCAGTGTCTAGCTGAGCTCGACGCTTCCAGCGGGTACGCCTTTGGTGCTTCGTAGGCGACGGGCAAAGAACTGCATAATAGGCATCATCTCTTCGCGGCTACTCGGCATGCCGTCGCCGTTCTTCTTCCACTCTGCCACTTCGACGTACTCAAAAGCGTCTTTGAGCTTGGAGATTGCACTGTCGGTAATCGCCGACTTTTTGTTCGCCTTGCAGACCAATACGGGAGTCTTGCTCTTGTTTTGCAGCGCTTTGAGCGGCACAGATTGTGACAGCGGACCGCCAACGCTGATTACCCCGCCGAGCTCTTCGCCATAGAGCTCGGCGGCAACCTGTAGCCCGACCATGCCGCCCTGTGCAAACCCAAATATCATAATCTCGCGCGCCTTGTAGCCACACTTGTCAATGAGCCCTTTGCGAATGACATCGTCCAGCACCAGCTGCACCGACTTTTGTAGGCCTGTGTCCATGTCCATTTCGCCGGTGCTCGAGTCAAAAATCATGTCTTCACCCCAGTTCATCCCACCAAGATCGAACGGCACCGGGTTGGGGGCTTGTACTGCGATACATGCTGTCTCTGGCAGGTTCAACTGTTGTCCTAGCTTGGTAAAAGGCTCATGCGTATCTCCGAGGCCGTGCAGAAGGATCAAGACGTTGGTCGGCTGCGAGGAAGACGCTGGGCTCGTTAGCGGAGACACAGGAGTTACTGGCAGACCTCGGCATACGCGGCGTGACGGTTAAAACCGCCGATGAAGGGAAGTCTGTTGTTACAGGGAGGCGGCCTGGCATGTTGTCGCAAGTTACGGTAGGTTGTGAGGCTGAGCTCTTGGAGGGGCGGACGATCGCGGGGTTCGAGGCAAGTCAGCGATCGCCTGAGCTGAGCCGGGAGATCTTCACTGACTAAACAGCCAAGCTTTCTTTCTTAGCCATTGCCAATGTCCCCATTCTGCTCTCTAATGGCGATAGATTTTGTCAGAGATGGCGTGTTGATATTGCACATTGCTGTTGGTGAGTTCTGAAGGCATGAGTCCAGCTCGTTTCATAGTTCCCCGCCCAAGGAGCAGAATTGCAGTTGCATAGCCCAGAGGCTAAGCTATACCAAGGAAGCTTATTTTGCCGGCCCATTAATCCCGCGCTCCGGAGTCCACGGCTCGCTGCATTACGCACGCATCTATGCCACGTTCAGCCATGCTCCATACTATCAGACCGTGTTACACATCGGTACCGGCACAAGGTGTGGTTGAATGATGTCAAGGGGCGTTAAAACCCCGCAGACGGCTGGCCAACTGAGCCACAAATGGACCCTGTATGGCTGATGAATGCTTTGGCGAGTGGCTCGATCGGCCCTTATAGCTGGTGTCTCCTGTTTCAATGGATCCCTACGTAGATGGTAGCTAGATAGCGCTGACGCGGCCGCGATAAACTTGGTGTACGTGGTAGTTAAAGACGAGTATAAAGCTGGGTCCAGTCTGCCTCTCTTGAACATACACATCCATCTCGCACTTTGTCACAACAACTACACTGAATCCTCTCGCAACCAATCTCCATACAAACTACTTGCATCTATCAGCCACAATGGGTTTCTGGGGTGAGTTGTTTGCCAGTATACCTTTGCAAAAGCCCTGCAGAATAGGATACTGACAAGTAATCTAGACAGAAACGAGGACAACTACCAGAAGGTTTACGAGAACGAGAACTTTGAAGAACACAAGTCCAGCTTAGGCCATGAGATGATTGCTGGAGGAGCAGCCTTTGCAGGTTTCAAGGCTTTTGAAGACCACCAGCGCAAAGAGGGTATGCGACAACGAACCCTTTCCTGTTTACACCCTTGTGCTAATTTTGATTACTAGGCAAGCCTGTATCACATCAATTCGCTAAAGAGCTGCTTGCAGGCTTTGCAGGTGCCGAGGTATGTTTCGAGTCAATCTTTTAATGCCTCAATATAGAGACTGACGATTTCAGATCGACAAGCTTGCCGAGACCAAGGGAGAAGACTGGTTCGACCGGGAGAAGGCAAAGCGCGACGCGAAAGAGCACGCTGAGCGCATGTACGACGAGCACTACATTGATAACCATGGAGCGGACCAATACAACCCTAACCAATACGGTGCGCCGGAGAGGTTCGAGAGGCGCGGGTGGTAGACGGGACTACTAGCAGCTTTACGCTTACTATGAACGCTTATGTACTCTTCATGCACCTTTGCTTTTGTGTCCCATGCTTTTTTTTGTTTGATTGTGAAGAAATGTCCAATGCTGGCGGTGTTGGCGACGCCTTTGGTCTAGATGCCGATGCACCGGATGCCGTTGAGAATCCGGGACAGTGGTTTGACGAATGATGACGTGTGGACCCTTTTTGCCAACCGCCAAGCTGGGCGTGATTCGTGGGTTCGACGACGAGAAGAGATTCCCCTCAGCTTGCCAGCCAGCCGCCCCTCGCAGCGCCATTGAATCTTTGGGTCGTCGTGCATGAACAGCTGGCCTACGAGCGCCGATAGATTGGCCCACGTGTTGAGTTGTCAGCTATTACCGGCTGGTCGTGGACCCCCCATGTGTCGCGAAGGGACGCGCCGTGCCTGTCCCTCGTCGTTTTTTCGCTACTGACGCGCCCACAAAACTGCCATGAAGTTTGCAAAGTGAGACGAGAAAACTGCGCCCATGGCCACGCACGGCTGCTGACTGTGACAGGGAACTCGAGCGCGATCTCGTGCCGGAGTGGAGGCTCAAATATTTGGATTACAAAGTACGCTGCCGTTATCGGACCCGTTAGCCTGCAAGTAGCATTGCCCACAGACTGACATTTTCTCTAGCTGGGCAAAAAGAAGCTCAAGGCCATCGACCGCGCCCTCCGCCATGTGGAGTCGACCCCGCGATTGCGCAGACGTGGTGCTGCCAGTGTACTACCGTCGCCGTTGGACGCCGCGCCCAAGTACACGTACCTGAACCGAGAGCACACGCACCAGGGCAATGCCCGAGATACAGAAGACCTGAGAGCGCTCGCCATTACCAATACGCGCAGCAGGAATAGCTTGCAGCGAAAGGCGGACGGCGGACAGGCCAGTCAGGGCAGCCAGCTCGGCCGCACGCCCGAGGAAGAACCCTTGAACCAGGGACAACGCGAGCCCTCCTACCTGGGCAGTAGTTATGGCAGCTTCGCCGCTACCAGCCCTCCCAATGGTAAACAGAAAGGCTTTGCGGGCAAGAGCAGAGCCCCGCCGTCCCTGAAGCTGCCCGGTGCTGCCCTTGACCCGGAGAATGTCTCTCCCCACGTGGGCTTGTCTGGTGAGCCCCTTACCAAGACAAAGACTGTGACGCTGCCGCCGCCTGCAGAGCCAGAGACGGACAATGCTTTCGAGGTGGGCAAGACAAGGGCACCCCACAAGAGTCACCACTCCTTGCCCGCAAAGTACAAAAGCGTCTTCAGTCCCAAGCGCATGAACTCGACGCCAAGCCCCATCAATTCGTCCCATCCACGACCCTCGGTACGCCGCTTGTTCTCCGCGAGTAACAAGACCCCTCCAGCTAGTCCAGGCGATGTGCCACTTGAAGCATATCGTGACTTCGACTTCCGCCAGGCTGAGTTCTTCAACTTTCTTGATGGTGAGCTGGACAAGATTGAGAGATTCTACAAGCAAAAGGAAGATGAAGCCACCGATCGTCTGGCTGTCTTGCGCGACCAACTTCATATTATGAGAGACCGCCGTATTGACGATGTCATCCAACGACAGACTGACAAGATCAATGCTAAGATGCATAAGAAACACGAAGATGACCATCTCCTCGGTGGTGGCCAAGACAGAAGTCGAGGCGATGAAGCTCAGCACAGCTGGGTCAATAACAGCGTACTAAAGGATACGCTCATGAACCCTATTGATGCTGCATTCGAAGCCATCAATGCGGGCAAGTACGGGAAGAGCACCAAGAACATTGCTCAACTCACGACCCCAGCAGCCCTCCGACCCAGAGATCATCCGGACAGCCGCCGTGACTTTGCTCGTCGCCCCGACCTGCCAGAGGTCCCTTACAAGACAGCCAAGCGGAAACTCAAGATAGCGCTCCAGGAATACTATCGTGGACTGGAATTGCTCAAAGCCTACGCCTTGCTCAATCGCACCGCCTTTCGCAAAATCAACAAAAAGTACGACAAGACTGTGAATGCACGTCCGACATCTCGTTACATGAATGAGAAAGTGAACCAGGCGTGGTTCGTCAACAGCGATGTGATTGAGGGACACATTCGAACCGTGGAAGATCTCTATGCAAGATACTTTGAAAAGGGCAACCACAAGGTTGCCGTCAACAAGCTGCGCGTTAAGACTGCACGTGCCGGTGACTATACCGACAATACCTTCCGCAACGGCCTTTTGCTGGCCGCCGGTACCATCCTGGCCCTCCAGGGGATCATCAAGGCAAATAGCATAGCCGACTTGTACGATCCAAATCCAAGTACGCTAGCTGTAAATACGAGCTATTTATTACAGGTGAGAAGGACAGGGAACCTTTTGCTCTTGGCCACGCTAACACATTGCCAGATCTATGCCGGATACTTCATTATCAACTTCCTTACACTACTCTTCTGTCTGGCGTGCCGAGTTTGGCACGAGAACAAGATCAATTACGTTTTTATCTTCGAATATGATACCCGCCACCATTTGGATTGGAGGCAACTTGCAGAGGTTTGTGCATTGTGCAAAAAGACTGTGATCAAGGCTGACGTTGTTGCAGATTCCTTGTTGGTATTTGTTCATGCTGGGACTGTTTATGCAGATCAACTTCCATCAAGTCGGTGGGGCGCACATATATCTGTACTACCCAGTCATTCTTGTGGGGATATCCGTTGCTGTTTTGTTCAATCCCCTCAGGGTATTTTACTTCCGGACAAGAATGTGGCTGTTGTACTCACTGGTAAGTTTGGTGTGTCCTGTCGCCTATGGATTTGCTGACAGTTTTTTTAGTGGCGTTTGATACTTGCTGGTGTGTATCCCGTCGAATGGCGAGACTTCTATATGGGTGACATGTTTTGTTCCTTGACATACAGCATGAGCGTAAGTCATGAGCAACTTTTTTGCTTGTATGCCACTAACTTTTGTAGAATATCGCCATGTTCTTCTGTCTGTATGCACACGACTGGAACTACCCGCCGCAATGCAACTCGTCTCATTTGCGTGTCACTGGTTTTCTTTCTGCCCTTCCTGGTGTATGGCGATTGCTACAGTGTCTCCGTCGATACAAGGACACTGGCAACAAATTTCCCCATCTGTTGAACGGTGGAAAGTACACTGCTACCATTTTGTTCAATGTCACACTCAGCATTCATCGTATCGACACGCGGACCTCAACCAAAGCCGCGTACATTACCTTTGGAATCATCAACGGCATCTATACGAGCTTTTGGGATATTTACTACGATTGGAGTCTGGGCGATCCGCGTGCAAAATACCCCTTTCTGCGCAAAGAGCTGGGGTACAAGAAGGCCTGGTGGTACTACACGGCCATGTGCATCGATCCCATTCTACGAAACATTTGGGTTTTGTACACGATTGTGCCGCTTCAAAACTCCCATCCTGCAGTGACGTCGTTTGTAGTGTCACTCTTGGAGATAATACGAAGAGGCATGTGGTCAGTATTCCGTGTAGAGAACGAGCACTGTACCAACGTCGGACGGTTCCGTGCCAGCCGCGATGTCCCTCTGCCATACTACGTTCCTTCGACTGCAGAGGTGGAAGAGGACCACTCCTCTGGTATCCCTCGCGCATCAACGCAAGTCGACGAAGAACAGCCTGGCGAAAGACAACAACCGCCAACGCCAACCGAAGCCAGTCCCCGTCACCCAGCTACAGCCACAGGGTCCGAACTAGACGACCCGCAGTCGTTTGCCCGCAAGCGTCGCGGTGCCCAAGACGACTTCCGCCCGTCGCCCTTGCAACGCGCATTCACGCATGTAGGCGACATTTTCCGCGACGCCCACGCCCAGGACTTTGAGCGCAAGTTGAAGCCCGAGCTCGGTCGCGACCCGCGCAGCAGCGGTAGCAGTAAGATGGACGATGATAGCGACGACGAGTCGGATAATGACGAGGAGACGGGTGAGTTGGTCAATGGCAGTCGGAGTACTAGCGATGGTGCGAGGAGTAGGGGGGATAGCGAGGGTGAAGATGATGTCGAGGATGAGGTGCATGATGAGGAGGAGATGAGTGCGTTGGCGAGGATTCGAGAGGATTTTGCGACGGGTGTGACGGGGGCGCATTCGGATGGGACGGATCTTACTTGATGATGATGATGATGTGTTGTGAATACACGAGTATTTTGTGTCTTACTTTATCCTCATTCATATTGTCCATTGTTCCTTGTTCATGTCGTTGTTTCTAACGAGGCAAGTCGTATAGTTTTTTGGACATTGGATATTTAAATTGTATCCTTTAGTTCTTTTTTGTTTTTTGTCATTCCAAGTTCTGTTCCTCGGCGCAGTGCAATACAATCAAGGTTCTTGCCCTGTGTGTGTGTGTTTTTTAACTCACAGGCTTGGCATATAGCGTGGGGTGGATGTGTGACGAGTAGGCATAGGCGCAGGCGGCCGGGATGAAGCGAGGTGCGAACTAATACTGTTTTAAGCAAGGCGGGGGGGGGAACTGCCCGCGGAATAAGGTGGGCGTGCGAAAACATGGATGTTGTGTAGGAAGTCAAGGTCGTCACGACTTATTATCATTATTGTTATGATTGTTTAGGGGTAAGAAAAGAGTTGGATGCGTGGAAATTTGGGAAAAAACAAACAAACAAAAGGAAATTGGAGGAGCGTTTCTGATGGCGAAGGGGGATTGGGACTTTGTTGAATCTCGATCCCATGCACGCACGTATGTTGTGCTCGGGTAGGCGGCGACTCTATTCAAAGCAACGCTTGCATTGGGGCAACGGGTATCGGAACAAATGTCATGTTTGTGAATCATGGCAGGAGGAAAAGAAGAGACACGGCATTGAACTACATCTGTAACTGGCGGGTGACTAGCGCGAGGAACAGGAGTGCGCAGGAATGCAAAGAAGGGGGGGATGATGGTTGGTTGCAGTTTGTTCTTGTGCGCGGGGGGACAAGAAGCAGAGGCCGCGGAAGGGGGAAGAGTGGTGCGATAGGCGAGGCTGGTGAGATGGCTACTTATTCCACCCGCTCGCTTTGAGGCAGATTTGGTGCGTGCGGTGGAGAGTGGCCAGGCCAGGCCAGGCCAGGCACGGGGCGGACGGGGCGGACGGGCGGGCAGGTAAAGGGGGCAGAGAAAAAGAAAAGATGGTTGACGTAGGTGTTTATTGTGCAGAGTAGTAGTAAAGGTGCAACGAGCTTGGACGTGACGCGATGTCACGTGAGAGCATGGGAGGCGACGGGCAGATGTTGGGGGTGGTGGAGGAGTGGTGGAGCGGTGGAGCGGTGGAGCGGGTTGAGGGATATACAAGAGCAGGGATTGGGGCCGTTTGGGGGGTTGGAGTAATTAGCGACCTGTCACGCTGACTGTGGAAAACGGTCGGTGTAAATGGCAAATGCTTGGCGGAGTAGCTGGAAGAGGCGAGGCGATTGGTGTTTGGTGGGAGATGGGAGAGGGTGGGTGCAGCAGGCTTTGGACAGAGCATGTAGTGTATAGCGACAACCATTGGCGCGGAGAGTTGTACAGAGACGATGAGCGTGTAGGCCTCGTGATGGCTGGTAACGCCACCGGGTAACGTGGGATCGTGATATGCGTGACATGTTACTCAACAGATTTTGTATACGAACCCACGACCTTCCTACCAGGGCATTCCGGAGAGCTGATGGCATGGTGGTTGGGGCGGGCCACGGCCTGGGGCGAGGGAGATAAAGAAAGGGTAGAGGCTAGCAGATAGTAGGATAGTAGGCATTGAAGCGCGGCAGCCGTATACTTAGTACGAGGTAGAGGATAGTGCGGCAACAATGGCAGATGATGGCAAAGTGCGGTGAGCAAGCAGTAGGTAGGCACATGGATAGTACAGGCTGGCTCTGCCCTCTCTGTGCCCGCGCAGCTCGATGAACTGCATCGCCGCTTGGCAGCGAATAATAGTCGCTCACTGCTCATGACGCATGCACCAAACCCGGCAGGGGCGACCCGTCCAGTGTTTGGGGCCACAGCAACATGCGGCCTAGTCGCCTACGAAAGAGAGAAAGAGCGAGGCAGCTGCGAACGGCCCCGTCGTCATCACCCGCATCATCATGTCGTCGGCGACAGAAACATATACATGTACTTGCTGTACATGTAAAGATGCAGTAGATTGATCCATACACTACACCCTCGCCATGTCATCACATGCAAGTATACATACAACCAAGCACAAGTACGCGCAAGCACACCCCGCATGTTATCCCCCCCCCACCAGCGCCCGCCAGCTGCACGCCCAACGGCGAGGCTGCAGCGCCATTGTCCATGGGCGGCCGTGGTGGTCGTGGAATGCGAGTGCAAATGCCAATGCGCCAGAAACTAGTCCGGGGTGCGTGGGCACGGTGCATGTCACTCACTGAGCTGTGAGGGGAATCATCGGCCCGTGCTTGCCTTGCTCCCACCTTCTCTCTAGCGCGCCGTGATAAGCTCCATGCTCGTCTTGCCTTTCTCTGCCCGTAAATCCTTGATTTCCATCTTCTTACAACAAGAGGCGACGCTGCTCGTCCTCGCTCCTCCCCTCCCCTCCCCTCTCCTCCCCTCCCCAATCCTCTTAATCCCTAATCCACCGCAATCATGCCTCCAGATCCAAAGGATGCACCGTTTCCCACCAAGCAGCTCATCATCATCGGTAAGTCCAAATTATATCCCAACCTCGACGCCCTTTCCTTTCTCACCCCACCACCACAGGAATATGTCGATTCTCCGAGCCTCTCGCTTTCAACTCCATCCTCGCCTACTCTCCCAAGATGGTTGAGGATCTCGGCATGTCGCACCGCGACGCTTCCTTTTACGCCGGCCTGCTCGTTTCGGCCTACGCCATCGCCGAAGCAATGACTGCCCCGTTATGGGGTATGGTTTCTGACCACTATGGTCGAAAGCCCATTGCTCTCTCTGGCCTCTTGGGCGTTGCCCTCTCAAGTTTGGTCTTTGGCCTTGCCCCCACTTACTGGGTCGCTTTGCTTGCCCGCTTCGTCGGCGGCGCACTGAACGGCAATGTCGCAATCATGCAGACCATGGTGGCGGAAATGGTCAAGAACCCAGCCCATGAGCGTAAGCTGTCCTGCACCATTGCTGTCGCCAATATTCGGCTAACCCACCCCCAGCACGCGCATACGCGACCCAACCCTTTGTCTGGACTCTGGGCGGCATCATTGGCTCGGCAATGGGTGGTTTCCTCGCCCAGCCTGCACGACTGTACCCAAACACTTTCGACAAGGACGGCCTCTTTGGACGCTATCCCTACTTCCTGCCTAACCTCGTTGCCGCCGTTGGAATCCTGCTAGCCATTCTCCAGGGCATGCTTTTCCTAGAGGAAACCCTTGTTCGCGAGGAGAAGCCAGAGGGAGAAAACGGAATTGCCGACCACCACGACGACCACGTGGACCATATGGCCACCATCAACGAAACTCCTGCCAACGAGAGGAGCCGTCTTCTGCCACCGCCTCCAAACCACCAACATCTTGGCCGCGACCCTCGCGGCTCAACCGCTGGATCTACGCGTCACCGTGGTTCCATCGCCAGCTTTACCCGCGATCGTTTAGCTTCAATCTCCGTTTCAGGCAGCATTCGTCATATCCGCAAGCGAGCCTCGTTCATGGAGGAAGGTATGCCCATGCCCTTTGACCAGCGTTTCGACATCCGCCGTTCATCCTTTGGAACCATGCATTCGATCAAGATCCAACAAGATGTGCTACCTATTCGCGGCGGTCCACCCCCAAAGCCTCGTCGGACTTTTAACCGAACCGTCGTCATGGTCATCCTCGCAATGTCCATTCTCGCCTTCCACCAAATGGCCTTCTTCTCAATCCTTCCCGTCTGGGTCCTAGACGACCACACCCACAGAGGCCTCGACTTCCATGGCGGTCTCGGCCAAGACATTCCTGATGTAGGCACCTTTCTGACTGTTAACGGTTTCATCACGCTCTTTGTCCAAGGCTTCATTTTCCCCATCTTTGTAGAGTGGGCTGGAGTCTGGAATTCCTTCATCTGGATGATCGTCCTATACCCCATTACGTACCTATTCGTCCCATTTATCACTGCCTTTCCGCCAATATTCGAGACTACCGGTGTCTACTTTGTTCTCTTCCTCCAGGCCTTTTTCGGAATTGTGGTATTCCCATGCGCTCTGATTCTGATGAAGAACGCCATCCCATCACCGCTCGTCCTTGGTCGCGTCAACGGCCTCGCCATGTCTGCATGCTGTCTGGCAAGAACTATTTCTTGCCCATTGATTGGACTCATATACTCTCTTGGAGGCTCGGCAGCAGCTTGGTTCAGTCTTGCTGCTATAGCCATCATTGGCGCGATCCAGCTGCTTTGGGTCCCCAAGGAAGACATTGGTTCCGTTACCATTGACAACGGCCTCAAGAAGGTTCTTCATGACGATGCTGACGAGGATGCGGTCGATGATATTTCCATCATTGAGTCTGTACGATAACAGATGTCATCTTGATTTACGAATTCATTGTTTCCGTCAAGGCGGATTTCGGAGCAACCGTCTTAGAGTGTTTTCTTTTTTTTGGGGGGGGGGGGGGTTTCTTCCTTTACGGTTGCATGGTCTCTTGGCGTTTATGGTCGGTCTCTACATGTGTGCGTCTCGAACATCGGGCATTTCAGCGTCTCTCGCATATCACATGTCCTCACTTCCGATTCCATTGGCGGGTGCTGCATTCATTTACACTTTGTCCGTTCTCTTCTAGCAGATTGTCTAACGTGAGCGTGATAGAGGTTAAGTAGCGCACGGTCAATGAGATCTACAAAGATCTTTGACGGACCCGCAGTGGATCTATTGCTAGGATGGTCGGCTCTAATAATCTGGCCGAGCTTGCTATTTGTTAGTACGCGGGCAATTGCTGGGACCCAGTCACAGACTTGCATTGGCCTACACCTGCCGACCTAGACCGTGGTAAACCTTCTTCCAAGTACGACATGTCAGGCATTGCAGGATATGATAAGAAAATGGTATGATATTGGGATGGAACAGAAGGAAAAGTAAAAATGAGAGCACGTTGGCACGACACGCGGGAATGCAGTAAGACGGGTTATTTATGATCCTGGCTTCTCGGAGACAGGGAGAAGGAATTACATCATAGCAACAAGTCTCGTTGTGGTTGGCGATAGAATCCAATACATTTGGGACCCATAATATTGGCTTGTGGTACTAGTGTTGTGAAATGCAAATGCCTCACTTCCGAGGCATAACGAAACGCGCATGGTGTTGGCCGGCCACGGGCTGGCCGGCTCCCGGCTTGGCAACACCGCGCAAGTGCAAGTAGGTACCTCTCTGCAGTAAGCTGGCCCTAGATCCTTCGCAACCGCCTACCCCAACGCCACACACGCACGAATCCCGGAGCCCGGTGATGCTTCTTTAGCAGAAGCAAATTCACTATGACGCTTGACGCGGTAACGCGACAATGGATCATTGGGGCGACCCTTGGGCAGATAGTAATGTCGAGCAACAAAAGTCCCCGACCAAGAACGCGGTGATTTCACCTCCACCACCAACGCTTGCACCTGCTCCAGTGCTATTGAATGGGTTCCTTGACGATGCAGGATGGGGGAACGAAGACGAGAGTTTTGGCGACTGGAGTGCGTCGACTGGGATCGGTGCTCCCAGCGTCGCCCATATAGACACCCGCCTACCTAGCCCAAGCCCTCTAAGAAATGACCGCGTCGCTGAAGATGCTTTGCCCTGGGGCATAGACGAGGAAGTCAAAGATACTATACCGAACATCGAGGGAACATGGACAGGAGGACAAACTGGAGATTCTTCTGACCTTGACAATGGCACTTCGGACACGTCAGAAGCATCGACCACCATTCAGGCAGATGCACACGCAAACACAGATCCAGAACGAAACGCAAAGGATGCTGCGACCCGGTCGCAACCTGACGACGACTCCTCCGCGCGACCATCTACATCGCAATCCGAGATCAGCCGCCATGAAGCGCCGGTCGAATCCTCTCGGACGTCGCTTGAAGACGAGGAGGCTATTGCAGAGCACACTATAGAGGAGGTAGATTCAAAAGAAGAACATGGAAATGTTGACAAAAAGGAAGATGAGGAAGAGGACAATGGCTCAAGTTCGGACAGCGATAGTACTGAGGACGAATACGGAACTTCCACAGCAGACACGCTCCTGACTGAGAGCCCTCGGGATCGGAGCGATGTCGCTGAAGAAGCACCAAGTCACTCCAAGGAAGACGAGCCTGGAAACTCTACATCGTCACGCAATGAGCCGACACCAGCAACCACCGCCACACAATCTCACATCGGAAGATATCAGCTTGACGCTACTCTTCTTGATGAGTTATTCCCTTCCAAGAAGAATGAAGCAGAACTGGATGAAGCTCCGGAGGACCCGATATATTCAACCTCGGGGCGCAAGGCCTGGTATCGACTCACACGCAAGCAAACGATGAAAGAGTTCAATAGCGGCAACAGCGATGACAGCTACGTTCGAGTCACATGGCCCGGCTCCCAAGTCAGGTCTGAGGTTCATAAGACTGTAGCTAGGTGGGCGCGCGAAGACCGCATGTCAGGCACAGGACCCGGTGCCCGGGCTTCATTTTACTGGGACACCCCAGCACCAGTCGAGCCCAGGATGCCCAAGGGTCACCAGCGCACAAAGACGTCAGTCCCTACTGAGCGCATAAACGCACCAATGAGGCAAAGTCTTCCACCAATGGCTACGAACACGGCAGCTGCGTTCAACTGGGCTTCTCCCACATCTACAAGAAACCCTTGGAACCAAGACAACCCAAGTTTGAACTCAGTAGTCTCACTTCCCACGTCCAAGTCCACTGCTATACAAAATGAGCGAACACAGGATTCCCGCCCTGCCTCTATGGATCTTGCGCATGGTGTTGGAGAAAGACCAGGGTCAGCGGTTATTTCCCTTGAAACACCCAATGTCGCGAACACAATACCACCTCCACCTCCGACCACATTATCAGCAAACTCATGGGGAGACACCAGCACTCTCGACACAAACAACGCTGTTCCAAAACAAAGCACCAGTGTCCATGATGACGAAGATGATGATTGGGGTGAGATGATATCAAGTCCCACAACATTTTCCCCCGTTTCAGCCTTCCCGAACTCTATAACCGCCACTCCTGACAATACTGTGTCAACTTTGGATCCAGCCCCTGAAAAGTCGCCACTTGAAGATTCATCAGCCGACGCCATGCACGCAGCTTCTATAGTTCGCCTGAAGAGTACAATATCGCCAACCTCTGCTGTATTTGGACGAAAGAGTTTCGTTCCGTTTAGTGCTGAACATGGCCCCATTGGACCTGGGATCTTGAAGCCGGTCAAACGGCCGGTCGCTTCTACACCTGAAAAGCCCAAGCCTGAGGCGCTATCAGTGCCATTGCGGGCAACTCCTCCGCGCAAAGTGCAAGAGGCGACTCCAGTACGCGAAACGGAAAAGACTTTCGATGTCAAGACCAAGGATCCCGAGCCTTCAGCAAACAATGCAGTGAACGACTTTTCTGTCTTCGAAACCACCACTTTGGAATCAGGCCCTGTCCAACCTATGACTCCGCCTCGAGCTCCAGCGAAACCCGAGCCGATAGTCGATTCATGGGCAGACGCAGACTTTTCAATTTTCGAGTCTGCTCCAACAACAGCAGCGATTGCACAACCAAAAGCAAAACACGAGCCTGGGGATCCTTTTTCTCTCTTTCAGACTCCTCCTCCACGACCAAACAGCGCTGCTTCTTCGGCCAAGACTTTTACTCGGTCATCACCCCCGCGTGTTGTGACACCCCCAGCCGTCCAGCCTCTTACTGGTGCCACCAATTCCGCCCAACGGCGGAAGAATGAGGAAGAGAAGACTATTAGAGATATACTGGCCGGGTTGCCAGATTTGAGTTATATGTTGCGATAGAAGGATGTTGTGTTCTTTCCAGTAGGGCATTCTTGAGGCCTTGTTCCATTGCATCTTGTGCGGCGTTTTTTTGGGCGGTGTGTGATTGGAGAATTTTTTATATATATAGGACTTGGTTTTTTGTTGTTACGCTGGTGAAGATTACTCAATGATCATGGATCATGTTTATATGTGTACAATTGAGTACTTTTTCCATCGTTTTACATAGTATAGAGGCTAGTACTCGTACACGATGATGGACTCTTTTTTACCACTCGAATCGTACCATTTTTTCTATCTTTATGATTATGTTGTTGCTTGCATACTATCTTCTGAACAATCAACTATGATTAAGAGCACTGACATGGACTTTTGGATGTTGTACATACTACGATGAATAGAACAACTACCCAAAGATGCATTAAGTTTTAAACAATGATAGATCCCCACAAGCGCTACGTCATCCCTGACTTGAGAGTTCATCAGCATTCTATCCAAACCCAACTTTTCCACCCAACATATCCTATTCCCCCCATTCATCCATCCATCCCACCAACTCACCATGGCCCCACTAATCCACATACTCCGCCACGGCGAAGCCCACCACAACACCCATGCCAACCACCCCTACCGCGACCCTCCCCTAACAAAAGCCGGCCACTACACCACAAAACACAAACACCTCCCCTTCGACCCGGACCTCATCCTCATCTCCCCCTTAACCCGCACCATCCAAACGGCCTTGAACATGTTTCCTTTTCTCTCCAGCCAACCCTCCCCTGTCCCCGCACACATCTGGCCCTCGCTCCGCGAAACCCACACTACCAGTCCCTGCAACCAGGCTTCGGCACGGCGCGAGCTCGAAGCGGCATTTCCGCAGTTTGATTTCTCGGGGTGTAGTGAGGAGGGGGGTGGGGGAGTATGAGGAGGAGAGTGAGGGGGAGGCTGTGGCGAGGGCGGAGAGGGTGAGGCGACGAGTGATGGAGCTGGTGGAGGAAGGAGGGTATGAGAATGTGGTTTTGGTGACGCATAGTGGGTTTAAAGGGTATTTGGTTAAGGGGAGGCGGTTTGGGCTTGCGGAGGTGAGGACGTATCGGGTTGCGAGTCAAGAGGCGGAGGAGGAGGAGGAAGGGGTGAGGTGGGGGGTTGATTTTGAGACGGGGGTGGAGAGGGATTATGGGCCGACGGTTTGGGTGGGGAAGAGGTAGGATAGGGTGGAGTTGGGATGGAAAGTCATTGTGTTTTCATTGCTATCAAATATTCCTGTAGTGTATGTGTGTGTGTATGTTGACAAGAAAAGAGCACACTATGCTAAGCTTGTGGATTTCCTCTAGTAAGGATCAAGTTGGCATGTCAGGTCAAGACCCCGTCTAGAAAGTCTTGAACTTTCCGCCCAAGCTGCCAAACTTGCCGGACCATTTGCCGTCAGTGTAGTACTGCTGCCACACTGCATCGTCGAGTCCGATACCGAAAACATCGATGCGTCCCTTGCCCCAGCAGACGGCAGCCGGAGCACTCTTGAACTTTCCAGTCATGCCCTTCCAGTCACCCACCCATTGGCTGTTGTCGAATGCCTTGTGATACATCTGGTCGTCCATGCCAATGCCAAAAACATCGATGCGTCCCGCGCCCCACGAGACAGCCGAGGGGGTGCTCTTGAACTTTCCACCCAGTCCTTGCCAGCTGTTGGTCAACCAAACACCCTTGTCAAACGACTTGTAGTACATCTGGTCATCCATGCCAATGGCAAAAGCATCGAGCCTACCATGACCCCACGAGACAACGGCCGGAGGGCTCTTGAAAGTACCGTTGGTTGGGTTCCAGTTAGGTGTAGTCCACGCGTTGTTCTCAAACGCCCGGTGGTACATCTGGTTGTCCATGCCGATGGCAAACACATCGAGTCGGTTGGAGCCCCACGAGACGGCTGCCGGGGGGCTCTTGAACTTGCCGTTGAGCGGCTCCCACTCTTCGGAATCCCACTTGCCTCCATAGACCTTGCGGTACATCTGGTCGTCCAGGCCAATGGCAAAGATGTCGATGCGGCCATTGCCCCACGACACAGGCACAGGCTGGCTCTTGAGCTCACCGCCGGTGCGCTGCCACTGGCTATTGATCCAGGTTCCACCACTCTTGCGGTGGTTGCCCCACGTCTTGCGGTACATGTGCTTGTCCAGACCGATGCCGAAGATGTCGAGGCGGCCGTGGCTCCAGGAGACGGCGCCAGGGATCTGCTGGAATTTGCCGTCGAGGGGTTCCCATGCGCCACCCGCAGAGGGCTTCCATCCTTGGTCGCTCCGGTCGAATGACTTGCGGTACATTTGGTTATCTCCCCCGATGCCGACGAGGTCGAGGCGGTCAGGGCCCCAGGACTCGACTGAGATCCAGGAGCGCATGGCGATTGGCATGGAACCCATGGTTGGCTGTTGTTTTGTGGTCTGAGTATGTCGAGATTAGAACTATCTGGGGGACTGAGAGCAGGGAGACTGACCTGAATTTATCAGGAGAAGAGTGGATTGATAGTGATGGTGTGAGGGATGGAGATGTTGCTTGTGTCTTTTTACAGTGACTACATGCCAGGTATTTATATTTCTTTGACTCTCTACAAGACATGTATGGTGGCTTTTTTTCTAATGTTGCCTATAGTCCTCATCGATAACTTCAGAATCAACAAATACAGAATATGCAATGTCCATCTCTAGAGTTTCCACCACTACCGTTTCGTTCTGGGAGTGGTGACAAAAAGCGGTGAAAAGACTCGGTCGATTGCCATATGATACGTCTGCACAATGACGGTCTGGATTTTGGAATGGATGACCTGTGTGGCTGCTTGTTGCACACTTGGCAGCTGTATTAGGGTCTGCTACCTCGAAAGAAGGTGGCAAGTTGATCTTGGTGTTGATCTCGTCGGTCAAATCATCCGAACCACATAGCAAGTGATGTTTGTTGCTTCACTCCAGTAGAACTTGACAGTCCAGACATGCTGTAGCACACAAGAAAGGAACGTACAGACCCTGTCCTCCGCTGTACTAGCCAGGTAGTCAACTCCATACGCCTCTTGCATACCGTTGATGGACCCTTAGAAAATAAAACTCGGACATGCATCTCAGAACCTCATCGGTAACGTCACACACACACACACACACACATGTACCACGCTTAGTGCAAATGATCTAATTGACTGACCCTTCTTTCCGGTGAATCTAGCAAAAAAAAACACATTCGTACCAATACCGCATGTAAGTAAGCGAACAAAAGGTCAGCCAGCCCATTTCTTGTGTAACCACACTTTCCATCTCCTCTTCGCCCCACAAACAAGCACATGATCTCGGAAAAAAACAAAGAAGCTCACGGCGTGGGGTACGCAGGGTACATTACTATCGATTGAAAAGCAAGCTTTGCGTCAACTAACTACGCAATGTTACCGGTTACCCGTTGTTACTACATAGTCTTGTCCCCCCCCTTCCTGCCATACTATCCTACACCATATTCCAAAGATACCTTTCCCTTTGGCAAAACCACTATATCCCCATAACTCGAATTCCCCAATTCTCATCAAATTCACATACATAAGTTACTTGTTCTGCTCCGAATGTAACCGCTACGTAAAAAGGGAAGAAAAAAAGGAAAGAAAAAGCAACCATTCCTACCCCGCAGCTTGCCCACCAAACACGCCGTGCTTGGTCCCCCCCCTCTCCACACCCGCATCCGCATGTGCATATTGATCCTTGGTTCGTAGGGACGGGCCGTTGGAAGGTTCAACGCGTCGGCGCCAAGGTGAAGATCGGTCGGTCGGTCGGGACGGGATGGAAAGCGGCGTCCCGAGCCATAACTACTACTTACTCTTTCGTAGAAGCGGGTTTTGCCAGACAACTACTATACCGGGAAAACTTGAATGGGTGTGTGTGTAAATGGACTAGGAATGTGGTTTTACAACACCTTTTTTTTCTTCTCGGCAAGTAGAGAAGGGAGGTGGTAAAAGGAAGCTGTTTCTCATCGTCGTTCGGATACATCCGGGACTGGGGGATCTTTTCGCTCTGCAGTTGTGGGGCTCGCTTTTGGCGCTGGTGCTGGAAAGGGAATATGGGCTCGGGTGTGCCCGCTTCCCTTGAGCCGGAGGGGCTGCTTTTTTTTGTGGGCGGAGGGAGCGGCTAGGGGTTGCTTTTTCGAAGTGATGCGCGTATGTGTATACTGTGTATCTAGATGTGTGTACACTATGTGGGGTAGATTGTGCATGGCTGGTAAGCGATTCGCGGTTAATGGGTTTTAGTAGGCAGATGTACTCCCGGGGCCTTAGTACGGTGAGCGTTTTTTGCTTGGTTCTGCAGTGCCTGTATTGATATTAACAATTGCTACGTAGATGGAAATGCTGAGTGGTTCAAGACAAATGACTGGTGATTATTGAACCACACTATGACTGATTGAGCGTGGAGAACAATCTGGAGTAATCTATAGGTTTTCAACTTGGCATTCTGTACACACGACGTATATCCACCCTAGTAGCTATCGACTCAATATTCAGATGCATGCGCTATCGTATCCAAGTTGGCATATTTTGTAAATAAGGTTTTCATTAGAGTCGACATGAAAATAAGAGTGTTAAACATTGAGGTAGTTCAGCGATCTTTAAACCCTAATGGTCTAGGGTGACGACGTGTAGGGGTCTGATAGGACACAGTACTTAAAGCCGAAGAAGCTGCAATTAGTCGAAACTCTTGACCCGCCAATATGCCAAGAGATTTTTGAAGCTTTTTTTTACCAATGAATGCGAGCCGTATAGAAAGGTCCCACGTATGTCTTATGATGTGCTTTTTTTTTTCGAAACCTACGTAATATTGGCAGAGTACATCTCGTACTGACGGATATAACTCAATTATGTCTCAGTCTTATTTATTTCCAAGACCAGTAGTTGTGTGTACAACCAATGTTGCATGTAGGTCACTTTTCAGCAATTATTGTTCTCCCTGTCATGTCAACAAACCAAACGTCTTGCAAAGTTCCCTACCAAAGCGAATGATAATATTGTGTCAGGGCATTGAGTTAAAGTCCAAGAAATGGTATATTTTGTTCGCTTGGGTATCGTACCTGTACGCCTGGAAATGCTCAGTCAACCCCTCCAAATTAGATGCTTTTCAATCTGCTTCTTCTTCTTCTTCCCCTGCTCGTTCCATGCGTGCTCTGATGTCTCTTACAAGTGCTTTTGCATCTTCGACTTCCACGCCGTCTTGGCAAAGCTCGTTTGCAAGCTCCATTGCCCTTTGGTACATGCCACGCATATACTCCCAACGTGCGAGCCACAGCCTAGCCTTGCTTGTTGTAGCAGTCACACCAACCCCACCTGCGCCCTCCATCCCGGCTTCTTCATAGTCGGGACCTTCCTCCTGCGCAAGGACAAGCTCCATATATGCTGCGCACTCGTTCATGTTATTTATGCGCTCATACAACAGGGCAATCTGGTAAAGCACATCAGGATCCAAGACGCCTCCGGCAAGTCCAGAGACTTCGCCACTACCAAACGATGTACCAATGCCTGCATCGTAGTAGGAACCAGCAACTAGTGCACGCTTGTAGGACCGTATTCCGTTCATAACCTTGCCAACTTTGCCAAAACATTGTCCAACAGCCATCCAGAGCTTTGGATCATACGGCCGTAAAGCAGCGGCACGTTGGTGGTAAAAGAGCGCATACGAATGCATTTCCAGCACTTCGTACGTTTGTCCCAAGCCGTACCATGCACGATAGTCTTTCCGGTTGACATCGACAGCCCGCCGGTACGACTCAATGGCGGCATGGGTGTTCTTCATCTCAACGAACTCATGACCCATCAATGTCCATGCCGACAAAAAGGTGCGATCGAGGGTCAGAGCTCTTCGAAAGTACATGACGGCCTTTTCGTGCTCGGATTTGAGTGAGTAGTAGTTGCCTACTACACAACACGTCTCTGGACGAAACTTGTCCGTGGAAGTGGCCAGCTGCGCTAAGAATGCAAGTTTGGGTCGCATGCCCATGACATAGAGTATGTTGGAGTAGTTGTCTAAATGGTCCACCCGGTGAGGATCGGAGATGAGGAGGTCAGAGAAGATCTGTTCGGCATCATCAAAGTCCTTGTTGTGGTAGTGGAGTAGAGCGCGTTGGGTCTTGAGAAAGGCCGAGGTGGGGAAAATGGTGAGAATCTGCGACAGCGACGAGTGTATCTGCTCGCTGACGACGTATAGCTCCTGTGAGGATGTAACATGGAAGATGAAGGTCATGAGATTTTGCGGTAGACGCGCGACGATTCGGTTGAGATCTTCGGTAGTGCTGAGCAGCGCCTGCAACTCTTGCCATGCACCCCAATTATACGTGTATTGATGAAGACTCTTGACCAGATAGTCAATAGCGAGTTGCTCATTCTTTCCTTTGGCCAGTACCATGCCGTACAGATACTCGAGCCAGCCCTGTGGTTGTCGGCCACTGTCGGGGAGATCTCTGAACCACTCGTCCAGAACAGCGGAAACAACTGGCAGCTCCTTGTTCATGGTAACGCCTCCATCTTGGGGCCCCAGTATCATCTCGCTATCCTCGTTCATGCGCTTCTCGCCCGCAATGTACTTGGCATACAGGGCCAGGAAGAGCGACTTCTGGCTGATGCCCTTGACTGTATCATTGGATAGTTTTCCCTTTGTAGGGGTGAACATGGTGGCCTTCCCCTTGGCTGACTTGGCCTTTGACGTTGGGGTCGAAGAAGGATTCGACGCGCCCTTGGGCAAGGGTCCCGGGAGAAAGACGGCGGCACATCGATCGTATTCGCGACAGTCAAAGTAGGTTTTTGCAAGGAGGAACTTGTGCGCCTCACGGGCTTCTAGGCGCGCTTCAGTAGCGTCTTTGGGCACAGGTGCTGGTGTTGGTGGCGGGTGCGCGTCAGACATGGGCGAGTCGACATCCGTGTCTGAGCCATCATCGTCGTCAGGCGATGGGAGCGAGTCGAGCAGTTCTGCAGCCCTTGTCAACATCAGTATACACGCGCCCGCCAGACATCACCCAAGGCCAGTACGCACCATTTGGCCGAGTGATAGAGGCAGCGCTCGGTGCAGCTAATGACGGCGTCCTGGAGCTGGGCCTTGAGCTGGGCCTCGTCGGCCTGCGATAAGGTGCCCATGACGAATCCAGACGAAGGCAGGGTATCGCTGACTTGGACCCAATTCTTCTATATACAACGCGGTGATTACGGTCACTGGGCAGAGTTTCGGTGACCGATGCACGCGTTGTTGTTGAGCTGCCTGTCTAGGGCACGTCGCGCGGTGGGGCAGCAACCAATTGCCCGGCTTAACCTTTTGCCGGCAGACTCCCGGACTACAACTAGACACCGCCTCCATCAACATTTACTGCTGCCCCTCCCCATCTTGAACCCGTAAGCCACCTTCTGCCATCAAGATGCCGACCACAATAAAAGAGTTTGAGAGCGTATGGCCACGCATTGTCGTGGACCTGCAGGATCACTGCAAACAATACAAGCTGCCCCAGCAGCCTCTTGATTGGTTCACAAAGGTATGTCCTGCCCCACCACCACACAGCGAACATCTTCAGGGTCCATGATGCTCACCACGCCAAAACAAATAGTCGCTCGACTACAACACAGTCGGCGGAAAATGTAACCGGGGAATGTCCGTCATTGACACGACGTCCATCCTCCAGGGCAAGACGCTCGATCCCTCTTCTGAAGAGTACTTCCGCGCTGCTCTTCTAGGATGGATGATTGAACTTCTTCAAGCCTTTTTCCTCGTCTCTGACGACATCATGGACTCTTCCAAGACGCGTCGTGGAGGCCCCTGCTGGTACCTTGTGCCCAAGGTTGGCATGATTGCCATCAACGATGCTTTTATGCTCGAGTCTTCCATTTATGTACTGCTCAAGAAGCACTTCCGACAAGAGAAGAGCTACGTCGACATTGTCGAGCTGTTCCACGAGGTCACCTTCCAGACCGAGTGTGGCCAGCTTTGTGATCTCCTCACTGCTCCAGAGGATGATGTCAACCTCGACAACTTCAGCCTCGAAAAGTTCACCTTCATTGTCATTTACAAGACTGCTTACTACTCCTTCTACCTCCCCGTTGCCCTGGCTCTCTACTACTCTGGTGCTGCCACACCAAAGAACCTGAAAACCGCCGAGGACATTCTTGTCCCTATGGGCGAGTACTTCCAAGCTCAAGATGACTACCTCGATGCCTTCGCTGACCCTTCGGTTCTTGGCAAGATTGGAACCGACATCATGGACAACAAGTGTTCATGGCTCGTCAACCAGGCCTTGAAGAAGGCCAATCCCGAGCAACGGAAGCTGCTCGATGAGAACTATGGCCAGAAGGATTCTCAGAAGGAGGCCAAGGTCAAGGAGCTGTACCACGAGCTCAAGCTCAAGGAGTTTTATGAGCAGTGGGAGGAGGAGCGTGTTGCCGATCTGAGGGCCAAGATTGCCGAGGTTGATGAGAGCGAGGGCCTGAACAAAGACATCTTTGAGCTTTTCCTCCAAAAGATCTACAAGCGCAGCAAGTAATTCCTGGGCGGACTACTGCAACGCCAGCAATGAGATATCATATGATTCCACGTTCAATTCCTACCGTCTTGACAATTCCCAGAGTGAATTCACATTCTCGACATGTATGCTACGTGTCCTGGTGCAATAGGAAACCTAAACACAAAGTCCAGTTCCCCATGGGCTCGGCTAGCCTACCTAAAATAGCGCCATCCACAAGCGGCCCGAAGAGCCTCACCACATCCTACCAACGTCATCGCCATCACCAACCAACCACAAAAACGCCCAATTGCAGATCACCAACCGACCATTCGCAACAATGCCATCTACACAAGCCGTAATATCTGTAATTGGCTCTCTAAATGTCGACCTCGTCACGCGCACCCACCGCATCCCCGTCGCAGGCGAAACCCTCGCCAGCGAATCCTTCAACATCGGCTGGGGCGGCAAAGGTGCCAATCAAGCCGTTGCCTGCTCCCGTCTCTCACGCACAAAAGCCCAAGTCAGCGCTTCGCAAGCCTCCGACGTCGAGGTGCGCATGGTCGGTGCAGTCGGCCAAGATGAATTCCACCAGTCCTTCTTGAAAGCACTGCGAGACGACGGTCTCAACACCGACAAAGTGGAGATTCTACCCGGAAAGAAGACGGGCGTTGCTGTCATTGTAGTTGAGACGGGGACGGGGGAGAATCGCATCATGTTTAACCCTGGTGCGAATGGCGATGTGCCTGTTAAGGATCTGGTGGATGATGATGCGAGTGTTGCCTTATTCCAGCTTGAGTTGCCCTTGCAGGTTGTGCTGCATAATATGGCTGTGGCACGCAAGAAGGGGGTGGAGACTATTATTAATCCTGCGCCTGCGATTCCGTTGCCCATGGAGGCGTATCAGGGGCTGGGGCATCTCATTGTTAATGAGACGGAGGCTGCGATCTTGAGTGGGATTGAGAAGCCGGAGAATTGGGATGAGGTTGCGGGAATT
This sequence comes from Bipolaris oryzae ATCC 44560, assembly GCF_000523455.1. NCBI lineage: Eukaryota > Fungi > Ascomycota > Dothideomycetes > Pleosporales > Pleosporaceae > Bipolaris > Bipolaris oryzae. The sequence goes on along the minus strand of NW_006911316.1, from coordinate 1,056 downwards.
TTCATTGCGAGGGGGGTCAAGAATGTGATTATTACTCTAGGGGGAGAGGTAAGTTTTCTGTTTTCAATGTCTTTGTGAATTCATAGAGATATTTTACTTACAGGATGTAATAGGGTGTCTTTTACAAAACAGCAAAACAGCAGGCTTCGTCTCAGCAAGGCGTCATTGTTCCAGCGCGCAAGGTCCAAGTCGTTGACACAACGGCTGCTGGCGACACGTTTGCTGGTGCCTACACCGTTGCTGTAGCTCGCTGGAAGGTTATGGCAAAGGGTGCTGACTTCGACCTTGACGCAGCCATCGCACAGGCGAATAGAGCTGCATCAATGACTGTGCAAAGAGAGGGCGCGCAATCGAGTATTCCGTGGGCTGATGAAGTTCCGGAGTCATGAGTAACGGGGAATTTGTGGTTATGACGAGCAAACTCAGATATGTAGACCAAGAGTACAACATTATGACGAACATCCATAATCTATTTCCATTGATGGCTCTATTTTTGACCAATATATCCTAGAGTTCAATCTTTCCCCGAACAAAATTTTGCATATTTCCATTTCCGTATCTCATCGGTGCCCATTACAGGAACAGCAGTCACATTGATCTTCTTCCAGGTCATCACCTGGACAAGGCAACCAGCAGCGATCTGCATCGGGTGTGTAGTTTTGGAGCATTGTGGAAGTATTTGCCGAGTGGTATTGATTAGGTAAATTGATGTTCGGAGGCGATATCGGTACGCGCGTTTGTGTGTGTGTGTGTGTGTGTATGAGGAGTGACAGGATATGTAGTGCTGGATGTCAAAGTTTCGGAGCGAGATATGGTTTATACAAGATGTAAATGTGTGTAATGTAGGCCAAGGCTGCTGTGCTGAGTTGGAGAGATGTGTTGTTCGTGCCGATTCAAACGCAGGTAACGTGACGGATAAGCGAGTCGGTCAGGCAAGCGAGTCGGTCACCCTACCAACTTTGCGCACCCACCACACCTTTGCCTACAATGCCTCCAAGCCACGCTTCTCAGTCAATTTCTCACGAGGCAGATATTCAGCTTGCTCTCTCTTCTTTA